>NC_137689.1:60179633-60209633 GCF_963989245.1 Nansenia antarctica
TCTTTATTCCCTACCTGATTCCACCACAAGGTGGCTCTGTACACAGATAGGAAACTGAAGTATACTAGAGATGCAGATCTCATGTGAATTTATATGCTGGTTATAGTGTTGTATCTGCTGAGTTAACTACCCTATTATTCTACCGTCATGTCATTATTATAAGTCTACATCTATGTTTAAAGTGACTGGTTTTGGCCAACTCTCTCAATCACAGTCCTTATTCACAACAGTAGCTCAACCGCAAATCCCAAGATTTTGCAGACTGTGAGACCTTTTTAATCAGCTCTCTCACTCTTTCATATTCCTCTCTTTCTTTCTGTGACACTTTCACACCCTCCCCATTATAACAGCCATATACTGTAACCTGAGGGCTTTAAGTCGTTGCCTCTATCTCATTTAAAGGTATCAGTTTCTGAAAAAACAATAGTGGAGTTAGAGAGTTAAAAGAGATCCCCTCCATTTACCTTGACAGTCATTGTGAGGGGTGGGGACTCTCATGTGCCCCATCAAAGAGTGGTTGATCCTGATCACCCTTGGGGCCTGGGGAGGGGGAGTTGAAGCCTTTGTATGCAGAAAGGGATTCGAATATTATCACATAGGGCTCTCTTCTTCTTTGAAGCTGACATGATTGATACTATCGGGAGACCACCTGGGAGTTTCAGAGGTGTCCTGCCTGACCAATGTAAAACTCCTGCATTCCTTGTGGCAAATTGACTGGTCAAGTAGATTGTACATACATGTTAATGATGAGACAGATGCAGGAACATGAGAGAGTGAGATAGACCATTGACATACAGGGATCGGGTTAAGAATGATAAAGTATCACTACATGTGTTGTAGGATGTAAGCTAATGGTACATTTACACTGTCACTTTGTATACCAGTGCTTGATTTTTGTGTTCCTGAGGACCAAAAAAAGCCCAGGGCCATGGTAGACCTAGCCTGACCTCTGGACTTTTTGGGACTTAGAAGTTTGATGCGTACTGCGCCCTTCCATTATTTGGCTAGGCTAGTCTATGGTACTGTTACTTGTTATGTTACAAACACATGAAAACGCAATATAAATAATGAATTACTGTGGTTTGGAGTCACGTTTACAAAGTAAGTTAAGTGAACTGTGGGTAAGCACCCATTTTCGTTGAATGAGAAATAAGACAACCCCTATAATTTACAACCAGTCTTCAGTCCACTCATATTCTATTTGGAGAAGTAAATAATTAAAGTTACTTTTTTCTATTCAAACAATGTGTATTAGCTGTTGTATTATATTCTAAATTACCATTGGAACAGTATCAACAATAGCCTGAACACTTGGCCACAAGATGTCGCCCAAATATTTGACAAACATCATGAAGGCTATCATGTCCAAATATATTGTAAATAATATACACTGAAAACCATCTACATCATATAGAAGTGGTTGTACTCGAGGATGAGTCTTTTAATTAAACATGCTTTACTTAAAGCTGCCCAGAAATCTGGATTTTTACCAATTAAAATCCACAAAAATTCCTGTCTACATCAGTCTGTAATATATTTTGTAGGTTTTATAGATTAACATACTTTCGAATGAAATCCATTCTGGAATGGCATTGCAACTTTTGCTTATCCAAAACCATGGGTTAATAATAAAGTAATGAGTAATTGTGAGAAAACGATTTATACATGGTAATAAGTAAAGGGAACCCATCCGTGCCAATGTAATGTTTGTCAACACCATCATATGGTGTGGTGTATTTTGATCAAGGCACCAACACAGCTGCTTACAGATTACTTCGCATAACAGTCTGTGCGTAATTACGCATACATTGTTTGGTCCTGGTTATAGCCTTGTCTCTCCAGGATTTGAGCTACTCAAAGGTCCTGGTTTATGCTTCAAATCGACAAAAGGCAGATTGAGAGGCATACGTGCTCGCATATTTTTGGTTAATAAGCCTATAAAAAGAACACATAACCAAATAACCACTGAGACCTGCAGTCCCTAAGCAGCACTCTTGCAGACACTAAAAATCTGCTGTAGTTATTACGCACCTCCGCAGGTGTTGTGATGTGATATACGGCCGTGGCACAGGCTGTAGTTGGGCCATGAGAGGGAGAAGGTAGACTATATAAATAACCACGTAATTAAAGGCGCTGACAGGGGTCCACACCGGACCTGCTATCAATTGGCTCCAGTTAAAACCCACATTGTGGTTAGAGGTACAGTATTACGCTGTTAGTTTAGGCCCCTTCAGCAAAAAGAGGGGGTCTGCCCTGTTCCCTCAGCACCCACTGAACCAATTTCAATAAAAAAAAGTGCCAGTGCATAAGATAGAAAAGGATGATTATTTCAGCATCTATTCACTCAATTTGAATTAGGTATGGCACAAATATGTAAGGGTATATGTGGGACCTACAATCACTATGACCTTAAGGTCACAGTAACCCAAAGTGCATTTTCTGAGGTGAAAAGGGTGCTACAGTATCCCTGCATCACAGAATGTATAACTTTTATTATTATTGTGTATTTAATCATTAGGAATGACAGAAGGTTTAGGTGACCGGAAACACATTTCTGATTTGAACAAGTATTGGCATTTACAGAAGTTATTTTCATCATATTTAGCACAAATATGCAAGGCAATTGGACTGCTTAAAAATGTCTAAACAATATTATGTCCAAGGCAAAAGGGTGGAAAGAATAACAAGTTCTAAGTGAATGAATATAAGTTATATTCATTTACAGAATGTTTGAACGTGCTTATAGTATTTCCAGTAGAATATTAATGTAAATATACATGATTTGATCAGACATAACTATGAGTGCTGTGAAACACTCACAAAGTCAACGGGAGCATCAAGTGTAAAAGCCCATGTGAACCTACCGTAAGAGTTTAGAACAGGGGTCGTCAATGTGCAAGGAAACACAGAGGATGAGCTGAGTTCTTTCATGCTTTATTAAAGAATCTGAGCAGTTTGCAAGATACATGTGTTACAATAAACATGCATCTTATTGGTGGTCCTTATTTGTTTATTCATTCAGGCAACACTGGATCAACTCACTAAAAGACCAGTGTATATCAACAGTGTGAAAAAGTACAGGCTATGTAAAATATTTGTTAGCACTTAAACATCAAGCTTTTGTCCATAAATGTCCCCCTTTTCTGTTGTCCCCCCCCCCCCCCCCCCCCCCCCCCCCCCCCATTGTGCAGCTCAGAAAATACTAGATTATTGTAATAAAAATGAAATTGCTCTTCCTATTTTTGTTACCGACCCCTGGTTTAGAACTCAGGGCTGAGGGAATGTAGGGTTGAGGGAACATAGGGCTGACATGATCCCCAGTAAAGTCATCGGCAGTGTGTAGGACTATCCATATTAAGCCAAACAGACAATTCCGACCGTTGACTGTCTTATACTGCAAGACAAATCCTCCAGTTCACCTTGTCTTGATGCAATGTACACTGCACAAGCAAACCCGATGGTTGCTCTCACACTGGTCGATGTGACAGAGCCTCCTCTCACCATCCCGTTCAAAGTTTGTTCATTGTCAGGGCAACGGCAGTTAAGGCACTGCCCATGAAATAGTCAAACATAATTATCCTTCTTATGGACTGAGCCCCCCAAAAAACATAAAAGGAGATTTGGACACAATAGCTGATGTGGACAGCAGGGGCTGTCTATTCTTCAAAAATAATTGGAATTTGTAATAATCATGATACTTTTCATTTGATACCTGTATGAATGAATGAATGAATGGTCTTTATTGTCATTGCTATAGTACAGGTACCAAACAACGAAATTTAGGAGGGGTGGCTCCCCTGGTGCTAGGAAAGAAAAAAAAAACTAAAAAAAACAAGAAGGGAAAGGAGCTGGTTTACATAAATAAAGGCTATGTACACTATCCACTATACTATACTGTACAGATAGACGACTAGGGTTGTCATATTGCACATAGTGTTATTGCACATTCATTTAAAGTGTCGCAGTTTGCAGGCTTGAAATGTACATATTTGTGCCTCAGCACTACACCTGATTTTTTCAGTCCAGCAGCTGCCATCAATCCGTCCAGACTGTCCAGGGCCCAGAACTTAGGTCTGTATATCAAAAAGGCAGTGGTCCTGCTAGTGCACCACATGTTTTTTCTTATATATATATATATATATATATATATATATATATATATATATATATATATATATATATATATATTATTTTTCTTAATATATATATATGATACTTTGTTTAATTTGTTTGGCAAAATGCGCTCCAGAATGGAAATGTGGGATTTTAACAAGTTGACATATCACTGAAGTTGGCCTGTAATTTGCAGTGCAGCTATGAGTAGGGCTACGCCAATGTTTGAGTCAGAGCAGCAGTAATACAAATTGGAGCAGGACGTCTTCTGCCGTAGGGAGGTTGGGAGTGGGTTAAGGACTAATGAACTGCTTTTTCAACATTCAGCGGTGGTGATTATGGCCTATTTAAAACAGCCACAAATAGGCAAAAGTTCCTTAAACAGACATCGATCATTCTGTCAAGTGCCACGCCCCCCTTACTGTTCAATGGCTGCGGGGGCTGAGCCTCGCCGACGTCACAGGAGGAGTGATTTAAATGTGGGTTCCCTGTTGGCTTTGAACTAAGCCAGAGCTGCCCTGCCTTCCTTACACAAATAGCGTCCTGTGCTCATGAACAAGAACTAGGAACCGAGCTCGTATAGGCCTAGTTTATCGGGGTTTTTTGTGATATGAGAAAAATATTGAACAATACACCATGTTCACCGTTTCAGATGTCTTCGTTGGAAATGCATCAATCGACTCTCTGCGTAAAGAAGTGAGAGAAGAATAAATACTTCTGGACTAGTTTGCATACTCACTCTCCACTCGGAATACATAGTAATAGTTTTTTTTAAAGTGCTACATTCTCAAAACGGCAACAAATCCATCATTATACCCGCGACTTCGTTGAAGTTGAGAGAAACGCACGTCTCGTGGTAGCAGCGCGCGCCACCATCGTGATCATTTCTTCGCAGTGACTTCACATAAACTACCACAACGGCAAGGTGAGCAGCGCTGCGCTATGCATGTTTTGTACAGTGGTCGCCACAATGCATTATCATAAGAGATGTAGTCGGTATTTGGACGTCTGTAAGTCAACTATCCGGGGACCATGGGCACGAAACGGGAAAAAAAATAAATGCAAGAAGTTGTTTTTGCTCTGGCCTGCCTTTTTGACGTGTTGGGACAGATTCGAGAGCGCAGGGCTACTCGGCAGTGATTCTACATTTCTGTTAACTTACCCCTCTGACTTTATCATGTGGCAATATATGGGACTTGACTCACTTTTACCCCACGTCACGTAGCCCACATTTCTTAACGTTTCTCTCATCAATGCTGTGTGCGGGGCTGTCGGTATCTTGACTACATCTTTGCTGCAAAGAGAGTCCATATACAATGGGGAGTTGTGCGCCGGAGTGTTAATTAAAAAAAGAGAGACCCGTTTTAATGAAACAGCGATGCGTGTAGTTATGGCCCCTGAGCGCATTATTAAAAGAGAAAGATATTTTTGTTAATCTGCCTTGGTGCCAAGCGGGTCTGACCATTGCTCACTGTACTAGGCTATTGGTACTATTTATAGTGCTTGTTAACGGTGCAGTCATGCTTATTTATTTTAATTACGAACGACTTCCCCACGCTTGTGTGAGCGGGGTTATTTGTTAATTTAAACTGGGGGGTAGGGCGTTGGGGTTTGACAGGTTTTCATTAGTGTAGGTTTACCTAAGGCAGAGGAAGCGATACTTCTCTACAAAGTGACTGGTCTAATGTGAAATTCAATCCAACCCCCTTTGGGTGAGATATGGGGACTTGTTGATGCACATCAATTGATTTTAAAGGAGATTAGACTAGTATGCCCCACTACATTTTGGTCTGTTGGTCTAATACAAACCCAGTTAGCACTTATAGCGTTGGACACAGTACTAAAGTTATACAACCTAAATCTCTATTTCAAAAGAGGGGTTTCAACATAAAAACTAATTAAGGGAAATAAGTGGAGAAGTAAACATTGCTGAATCAGCTGGCCAGTTCTGATGAAAACTGAATGCATGTAACCCAACAACAAGTGAGGGGTTCAATGAGGAAGGGCCAAATGCAGTTGGGTCCAGCGAATGAACCATTATTTGCTCTGTCAGTCCGAAACCACATGCAATCCATCAGTCTGTCCTCAGACAGCCACGGTATTGTGTTTCCACTCATTAGCTTCTGTTTTTAATGGTTATTTCATCAATCAGTCTATTACTAGAGCGGAACAGAGCAGTCACCTTTGTTTTGGCTGATGATTCATTTATCATCAAAAGCTAGACGGAGACACTGAGCTTATTACAAATCAGACCTCATAGACTCTTATCTCTGGGCAAGGACTCAATCCTGTTTATCAGTCTGAAGAGAGTAGCCCAGTCAAGGACAAGCTGAGAGGCAGTCCCTAGAACTTTTATTGAAAAAAAGAACACCCATCTTATTCCTTACCCCGTCTAGACTCCAGGTTTTAGCCTCACTTTGTAGTCAGTGAATGTACCGGTATTTTCTCTAAATCTGGCGTGATTTCATAGACTTTAAAACCCCCATTTTGTGTTTGTATTCATGAAGCCAAGATGATCCAACACCAGGAATGGCCCTGCTTATTTTTAGTCATAGGGTATGGTTACATGTCGGCATTATTAAGACACAGAGTTCTACAAAGTTCTGCTGGGAGATGATAAGCGGGAACACTAAGTCCTTGCCCACTCAAACAAAAATAGGTGGGTGTCTTGTGTTTTCAGCCAGGGGGATACGCTTGCCTAAGTCCCATTTAGGATAATGTAATTCAGGTTTGCTCTGCATTGAAATATCATTGCTTTCCCCCCTCTGAAGCTGATGACATCCCCTAGGGCACTGTGCAGGTATTGTTTCGGAGTATGCGGTTTGCTGCAAAAGAACATTAAACATAGGATTTGCATTTTCATGAGATTAGCATTTTATGCAAGGGATATTTGGTGACTTTCTTTGCATATGGGCCTGCTGACACTTCTCCAGGTGTGCGTGTGATCGCATTCTGCTAGAACTTGTCACTGGTACAACCAAGAATGCTAAAAGTGAGTTTATTTGTGCATCCTATTTAAGACTTCACTTGACTTCTGGAGATCTTTGAGGCCTAGTCAGGTCTGCAAACAAACTCTGGCCTTAGTATGTAGGCTAAGTTGAGCTAACAGGTCACTAATCATTCATTTTAGCGGCAGCCCTCTTATCCCCTAGAGTTGAACCTGGTCTGCCGTGGCTTTCCTGTAACATGTTATGATCTGTTTGAGTCGAGGGAGTCAAACTGGTTCTGCAGGCAAATTGCCAGTGGCCCAGAAAAAGGCCCGAGGTGAAGAAGAACTTGTTGACATATTGTACTTGGGAGGAAATGTTTGGATAGAGAGAGAGAGAATTGTGTTTTGGGGTATAGTAAAATTATATGAATTGATTATAAAATTACTCGCCATCCTTGTGAAACTAACCCTGTGAAATGTTTCATGCTGGTTATTCACTACGAGAAGAATCTGGCTCTGAAGACAGGAAACGCACAGAGAACCAGTGAGCGCCATGTAAGGAGTCTGTGTTCTAACTGTAAACGCACCAGACAGGCAGTGTATTCATTGTGCGTAATGGCCTCATTGCTGTAATCGCATAATTGTTTATAGCTGTATGTCATTATGATGGCTGCACAAGGTTCTGCATCCCTCTCTAGTGCAGTGTTTCCCCTACCATTGCTTTGCCGTGATATTCCCATCCTTCCCAACTCCGTTGTCCTTTTCGACTGAATACATCTGGTATCCCAGCTTCAAAATTGTTTTAATGAAACATCTTTACACAAGTAAACACACAAGGGAACACGTCTGTGGCACCAGGTGTATGTCAATGTCTTTTTTTCTGAGTGGGTTGCATCTGGCGTACAGCATTTTGCAGAGTGTGAGGCTTGTCGTTGACCCCGGCCGTGGGAAAGCGCACTGCCCAGCTGGTATCTGAATCTGATATCTGATGCGAGCTAGGTCACCTTGCCTTCCTGTGGTACTGCCAACCTTTCCCGACCCTTGGCTGGCCTCCCCCAATCAGAGCGGCTCAGTGCGTGACCTCTGACACCTGAACTCGCCATCTCCTGTCTGTTGCCTGTTGACCCCAGCATAGGGACAGAGAGAGGAAGATTGCATGTGCTGAACGGTCTCCAGACATCCAATCCCCGATGTCCAGACGTCAAGCCAAGCTCTCTTCCTCTCCTCCTACTCCAATACAATGTCTTTGATTTGAGGCTACAGCATAATCGTTCCCACTTTCTGTCAGCCTTGTCTGGGATGGGGAGTTTTGCCAACCCCACAGAAAGATTGGCTTGGTGGTCTTTTGAAAGGGGATATAGAAACGGCTGAACTATCATCAATCAAAAAGAGAAGTGTATATTGCCAATACACAAATATGATATTGTGTGTGTGTGTGTGTGTGTGTGTGTGCACGCACTTGCGTCAGATCAGCACTTATTATAGGCCTGTGTAACAAATGCATTAAAAAATCTCATCAGTAGGAATCTAATGAGATGGGTTACAGCTGCCCCACAAAAGGCTTTTGTAAAGGAACATAGTACATACTGTAAACTAATTGAACCAGTCACTGCTGAAAAGTGCACATTGGATTAAACTGTACAACCAGTGTTTGGTTCCTCTCTCTCTCTCTCTCTCTCTCTCTCTCTCTCTCTCTCTCTCTCTCTCTCTCTCTCTCTCTCTCTCTCTCTCTCTCTCTCTCTCTCTCTCTCTCTTAGCTCATTGGTTCTTACATAGCCAGGGCTCCTAAGGTGTAGGGTTGGTACCCTGTGTGAGGGGTCGGTCCAGCTTAGCCCTTGGGCCTCTCGTATGGAGCTCCACTGGTTGATTGGAGCCAGGTGTCCACTACCCAAAGTGCGGGGGCGGCCGACTTAAGTGTGGTGGACCAGCGGCAAGTCTGCAATGTCTTGTGGGACGGGCAACTTGTAAAGCCAAACATGCCCTCTCTGAAATTCGAAGCACTGGAGGACAAATTAGGATTCTGTTGTTCATTTGGAAAATGAAATCCGTCCCTGCAATTATTTTGTGTTGTTGTTGGCCATAATTATGAATCATGAAGCCGATGAAAAGCAAGGGCTGACTCATTGCTGAGTCGCGCGCTGGTATGGTTCTAGTTAGTGTGATTCGAAAGCAATATTATCCCCAGCTGTGCATTAAATCAGTTCAATTTTGCAATGGAAAAATGGGAGGTTCGGATATTGAGAGATAGCCAGATAGGAGCCGATAATGGCACACTTGGAATGTGTCTTCATATACTAAAGGTTGCTGCTGTTAGTTTTCCAGTGTCCCAAAGGATGTCGATGAATTAAACTAGTTATACATATATGTGACTACAAAGTGTGTACAAAGTGATTTTGTACATTAATAAAATCATAGGGGATAACACAGTCCAAGTCTTATTTTCCTTGTGTGTTGGCTGTAGGCTACACAGACAGCACACAAAACAGTTATTCACTGACCAGCACTCTGGAACATCAAAGAACCTTCTTCTCCTGGGACACATGACACGTTACAATGAGAGCTTATTTACAGCAGACTCGAACAGAGTGTGGCTTTGGTTTCTGTGGAGAATCTGTGTATGTTTATCTAGAGATGGAATACAGGGTGCCAGTTGCCCTAAAACGCACACATTTTTGGAGGGGGTGGGGATTGTCCCTCCATATCCCCTTTAAATGAATAGGCCTAATCTCTTTTCCAGGGGGTCCTGAAGCCAACCGATGGTGCCAAGATAACCAATAGGACTCAGAGATCTTACAGACAGGAAAGAGGCCTCTGTCAGCCACCCATGTCCCCGGTTGGGTGTACAGTATGGCAGTGATTTATTCAGGATAGATGATGACAACGGGGATGACTGAGTGGCAGTTTTCCTGGGGAAGGTCTCATTTACATGGGCATAGTTGCAGTGATTTGCGGTGAGGTCTGGCCAGGCACTTTCTATTTACCCCCCCTCCCCCCAATAAATAACAAACTCATAACACAGATTTTCTGCTAATAATAGTAGATGGCACTACTGTAAATAAACACTTGCACTTACGTTTACTGTTTTATTACCCCCTGTTTCGCTCGAAAATCCAACTTTGAAAATAGCAGCTGTAAAACAAAAGTAAGCTCTGTCTATTACTTTTTTTTTATGTCAATATGTGTGCATATTTCTTATTGAAGTGCAATGAAAATGAATTGGACGTGAAAGGCAGAAAAGCTCTACTCGTACTCCAGGCATCAACCTTACTCAATCTTGTCCTGTCTCCTCCCAAACAGACTCACTGTACAGTATCACTATGACCAGGTACTAAAATGAACTACTGAAATGCAACTCTTACCAACACTGCTGAAGCTTGTCATATCTGCCTCCAAAGCTGTCTTTTTTAATGAAAGTGTTATGAACGTGTTACGTGTTGTTAGACTTTATGTCGGGGGAACTTACCCATTCCAAAACATCTGATTGACAGTAACCCTGGATTTGTCCAGTCTCAAGTGAACGACTTGTGATTGCCCAACCTCACCCAGCCTCTCTTCTTCACTTCCAGGCCAGCGATGGTAAACAGCCGGGTGGAGGCATCAGCCGTGTCGGTGACGGGTGGTGGTGGTGGGGGCTCGGTGGGCCGCTCGTGTGCAGGCTGCGGCGGGCGCATCGCTGACCGCTTCCTGCTCTTCTCCATGGAGCGCTACTGGCACACGCGCTGCCTCAAGTGCTCCTGCTGCCACGCCCAGCTGGGCGAGATTGGCACCACCTGCTACAGCAAAGGGGGCATGATCCTCTGCAAGACCGACTATATCAGGTGAGGAAGGGAGGGACAGCTTCATGGGGGAGGATTTCAATCTGCAAAAACATTGATCCCTCGACCCTAACCCATTTGCTCTAAAAGGAGTTGTGGGGGCGGGGTTGCCCCACCTCACCTCACATTCTGGTAGGCCAGGTGTGGTACCTGCCATATTGTTTATACAGATGGAGTGAAGCAATTCACATGGAATATATACCATTGGGGATCAGAGGAGAGAAGAAGGAAGGAGAATAGTGTTTTTTGTGTGAAATAGCTCTGGTGATTCTGAATGAGTATAGTTATGGAATACAAGTTAGCATCAGATAGCAGGCTAACCCTCAACTAGCTGATGTTTTGCAAATATTATCCGGTTGAGACCTGACCTGTTTTTGTGTATCACAAATGGATTTATAATTTGACTGAGCTATCCCTTTAATAAAGGTGGAGGGGGTAACCATAATCTGATGCCTGCTCCATCACTTCATGTTAACCAAACAAGCACAGGCACTTTCCTGAAAGCAGAGGAAAGACTAGCTACATTTGAGAGGTTCCTTTCTCTATGGGTGTGTTCGAAATGGCATACTAACATACTATTCATACCATGTATGACGTAGATTTGAGTATGTAGTGTTCCCACTACATAATATGTGAAATTTGTGTACGTGAGAAATGCCCGGATGTATACTAGATTAGCCCGAATTTCAGAGTATGCGGTGTGAGGTTACTTTTCATACTGAACTGCTCCAAAATGCATCACGTGTCTCTTCAGTCTCTAATCTAACTAACGTAATGTAGCTAGCTAACATTAGCCTACAGAAGTGGAAAACAAACATCAGATCAGATATATAAACAGGTTATTTTGATAAACTGGCCACATTTTGGCTGTGTCTGGGTGTGAATGACAACTGTGAATACGGCAGGTTAGGGCGTTGCAGAATGTTAAAGAGAGGTGTGGTTTGCAACAGGGAGAGGCTCACAGCATGTTTAGGTGCATGTACTTAAGGTCTATTGAAGCAACTTCAATTTGAAAAACGCTGACCAAAGGTTGTACATGGTGAAATGCATCAAAGCTGGTCATAAAATACACATTCCCCCAATAATCATATGATGAAATGGCTGATTTTTCAACATATACACACTAACGTAACGTTGTCCTGCAGTTCATGTTCTTCTGAGAATCAATTAGGAGAGAATAATGGTCTGTGCAGTCACAGAATCTAGGCTAAGTAACCTAGCTAATGTCAGCCAAGCTTGCTAGCTGGAATACATAACATCAGCTATGCGTGGGTGAATTTCTTTTAAGCATTTGAATGACAACACCCAGAATTTTTTAAAGGTGAGGAGAGACTTGGGTGAGGAGAGATTTGTGCATACGTCCATTGCCCTCACCACAGAATTACTCCTGCTCGGTTTTACTTAATTCCTTGCCCAGTCAGGACGTCTGTGTGTGTGTGTGTGTGTGTGTGTGTGTGTGTGTGTGTGTGTGTGTGTGTGTGTGTGTGTGTGTGTGAGCGGTTGGCTGCCGTTACATAGACAGGGATTGTATGGGTGTCCATGTTGGCACTGCCCGGGCACTGGTGCTCTCCAGGGCAAATATTGGGGCAGATCCGGAGGAGTCTAGAAACCTGCGGCCCAGGAGCGCTTGCACTGGAGGCCTGCTGGCCAGAGACACTAGGCACTTTGTACATCAGTCCAGCAATAATACCAGAATTAGAACCACTCCCTAATAAATAAAGCACTTAGATTTTTAACGACAATGTGATCGGCAGTAAGATCTATGTTTGCAAAGAATTGCTTAAATGTTGAGTGTGGGCTGGCCAAAGTACCACATTTGATGTGTGTTGTCATATAAAAAGTCTAGCTAGAAGCGTCAATGGGTGCAATGAGGTTGGTTTGATCACAGTAAGTTAGTTGGCTGCACCTAATCTTGCCTCCAGGCGTGACAGCTCCAGACAGTTTTAAAAATGTTTTACTTTGAAGTTATTTAGCAATGTGCAACATCTTTCAGTTAGAATGCTAGTGGAAATAGTACATAGCCAATGCTAATATCCAAAGGATTTACAACACTTTAAAGGTGAAACTTCAAATATAGTGAATTCTCCCTTTAAGTCACCCAAAGAATCTGTGTGGCATGACACCTCTCAATCTACAATTCATATTGTATCAAATATGTATAATACAGTCAGTCAAAAAGGGCAAAGCGTCATTGCCAAGCGGCATGCCGCGGAGGCTGAGGTCCGTTAAAAGCCGAGCGTGAGAGAGAGAGAGAGAGAGGCTTAATTACGGAGAACAGGGTTCCTCTCGGGCGCTCTCTTATTAAATTACTGTTTGGATTAAGATCAAAAAATTCATTACAGTGTGCAGTCAGAGCTGGGACACTGATAGGGAAATGGGGGGGAGGGAGAGGGAGAGGGACTGTGGAGTGGGAGGGGGTGAAAGAGAGAGAAGAAGGTGAAGTAGCAGGCAAACCGGTCTGGTAGGTGTCACACAAGAAAGAGGGTGCAATAAAGGTGGTGTAATGAGAGCGGAAGAGCCACTTCCTATAAGAACTTGTTTGAGTGTGGTTAACTGTTTACACAGCGCTTAGAAGAATAGTGAGATGGGCTCTTTGTGCTGATAGAATGTGGTGTGAAGTCACAAAAGGACGTATTTTGACAAGCGACAATAATTGATTGTTTGGCAAGTGGCAGTTCATAGGCAAGTAAGCGTGTTCTTTCTCACTTTTTGTACCAAATGATGGCATTAGTTCTAGTGTCTTTAAAAGTATATTCAGCCACTCTTGGATAAAAAATAGAAGTTCAGTAACCTGGAATCTGTAGCTGCTGGCTGAGCACTCACAAGACAGAGTCACATGTCTCCCAAACACCATTCCATGCTGCATCCCTTCTGTTCAATTCTCATGCTAGTCTAGACCTGTGCTTTGCTAATGACCTTAAAGGGATAGAACACTCCAGAATTAAACATTCAGTCATTTTCATACCGTCGATGTTTCCTGTAACACAACTTTAGTGACACAACTTGGGATGACAGATGAACTTTAGTTTACATGATGTATGATGCAGTCCTCAAATTAACACAGTACAGGAATGTTCTATCCCTATAACCACTATTCTGGGAACAGTTTCACAGATTTGCATGTAATGGTGAAAGTTTGGATCAGGATAGGAAGCAAAGGTGCTGAACTATGGCATTGTTTCGTTTGCAAGGTGTGACTTGGTTTTAGAGGGTCAATGCATTCAATTGCGTGCCATTGTCTAATGTGAGTTTTTTGGGGTTGACCCGGCAGGTTGTTTGGACACAGTGGAGCATGCAGCGCCTGTGGGCAGTCCATCCCTGCCAGTGAAATGGTGATGCGGGCACAGGGAAACGTCTACCACCTCAAGGTGAGTCAAACCTTAGGGACAATCTGCTATTAGTATATCAAATTAAGTATTTATTATATTAAGACATTATAAGCATAGACATGTATGTCTGCATTATAATGCATCCTAATATACTGTAACATGAGATAACTAATGAGTTGTGCCTCACAGAAAGTGTTTCCAAAAGGATTTCCTTTCTCATATTTCTTAATGAAAACCACAAGATGACACCAATTGTGAGTTGAGCCTAACAACTGGATCTTGTGACACAACTCAAGGTTAACTCGACCCGTTCTCTCTCTACCCCTCCCATCCCTCTCTCTCTGCAGTGTTTCACTTGTGCCACCTGTAGGAACCGCTTGGTTCCAGGCGACCGCTTCCACTACGTTAATGGCACCATCTTCTGTGAGCATGACCGGCCAGGGGGCGCACTGCTCAGCGCTCACCTGGCCCCGCTGCAGGGCAACGCCATGATGCCTGACCAGAAGGTGAGAGTGGGGAGGCAGGGTGCGGGTCAGGGGTCTGGCTCCATACCAGGCTGAGCACTTGTATAGAGATATCATATCAAACTGAACCAAATTGTGCTGGCTCAGATTATTTTTCTTTTCAAATTTATTGAGAGTTAGTAGTGTAGGGCAGGAAACAGATGAGAGGGATGCATTCTTAGTCTTATTGCTGCCGTTAGTCTTGTTCTGTCACTTAAACATCTCCTCTCTGTCTCTCCTGCTCTCAGGTCTGCTGAAGAAGAGTGGCTGAAAGTGCAACTTGTGCCTTCTCCTTCCCAGCCTCCTCCTCCTACTCTTCCTCCTTCTCCACCTCTAAATATGTTCATTCAGATTGTCCATACATACTCCGGAAACTGCTTCCAGTGCCACCGGATACAGCAACCAGTGCCAATAGCTTTTCCAACACATTGCATTCCCAGCAGTCAAGATGTTTCTTTGTTTCGAATGGAGTCATGATCTCACCCTCGACAGAACTGAAGCCTCCAGCTTCAAGGAGAGGAGGAGGAGGAGGAGGAGGAGGAGGAAGGAAGAAGGAAGGAAGGAAGGAAAGAAGGAAGGAAGGAAGGAAGGAAAGAAAGAAAGAAAGAAAGAAGGAAAGAAAGAAAGAAGGAAAGACTAATGATTATGATGAAGATGATGGTTTACACTGTCACACCAGTGTCCATTCTCAGCAAGGCCGATGATGACCCTGAAAAGACTGTTAGGCCCCGAAAGGACTGGTATTTCCACAGATCCGTCATTCATAACAAAGCACCTTTAGCCAGCATATACTACAGGGAAACAGAGAAGACGCCCTAACACTAATGGGGTGGTGGTGACCTAGTGGATAGTGAGTTGGACTGGTGATCAGAAGGTCATGAGTTCAAATCCCACCTGGGAACACCACCAATAGTGTGCTCTTGAGTAAGGCACTTAGCCCTAAGTTACTCCAGGGAGACTGTCCCTGTAATTTCTAATTGTAAGTCGCTTAAAAATAAAAGTGTCTGCTAAATGGTGAAAATGTAAATGTAACCCACACAGTAGCAAGGACTGCTCCCATTGAGCTAACATGACTCAGGACTGGAAGATTGCATTCAAAATGGCACAAAGCCCCCCCCCCCCCACACACACACACACACACACACACACACATGCACACACACACACACACACACACACACACACACACACACAAACAAACCCTTTTATGTGTTGGATGGAGAGAAGCAGGAAGCTCTATGGTAGCAGAACTCTAGCTCATTGGATGTTTCTCGTTGGGCAGAATGAAGACACCTGCCTCAATGCCTCACCTACTTTGAAAATAATATACTCCAGATTGTCCATCACCACCTACATTTTTGATCTTAAACTCTTTTTTTTACTGCAAGTGGTTTTTATTGCCTTTTATTTCTAGAATTCCTATTTCCATATTTAGTGATTTGGTTTTTTTCCAGGCGAAGATTGCTCCTGGGATGAGAAAACTTACTTGGGGGTTTTATTTAACATGCATTTGTAATTGTCATTTAAAACATCTTCCTTTCAGTGATAAATTGTTATTCCAAAAATATTACTTTGCAGCAGTGTTCCATACACCTTAAATGTATTCTCATTGTGACTGTGGATTAGGAAAAGGTCAGAGGTCAAGCTGGTCACACAAAAAAAGAAGAGAGAGGCATGGGAATGGAGAGGAGTAGGATAACAACTAGGGATGTCCCGATCCCACTTTTTCACTACCGATACCGATACCGATACCTGGGCTTCGGGTATCGGCGATACCGATACCGATCCGATATTTGTATAATTTTTTGGACCCCTGAATATTTTTTTTTTTTTTTTTTTTTTTTCCTAACACCAGGGGAGCCACCCCTCCTAAATTTCGTTGTTTGGTACCTGTACTGTAGCAATGACAATAAAGACCATTCATTCATTCATTCATTCATTCAAATACCTCCCCAGTATATAGTCCACACCAACAACAGTTAAATTAAAGACTGCCAGCCTTTATTAAAGCAACAAATGCGACGTGTTGTGGATTGGAACTACGGATCATAAGCTTTCAAATGATGTGTCATACATTGAAATCCGAAAAAATATGAAGTTAGAGTCATTTGAATGTTGTTAGACGTCAGGCACATATAGGGTTAACCTCTTTGTAATGAAACCGGAAGCACACAGCGCAGCGCTATGCGCATTTTAAGCGCATATAGGACTCGCGTGAAGCGCTATGCGCATTTTAAGCGCATATAGGACTCGCGTGAAGCATTTCTGCGACACGCGTTTTGTTCACTGTTTTTATTCACTCATCGCTTATACACATAAGTTTGACTGCGGATGACAGTAGGATCGGATCGGAGCCTTTTTTTTCTTCTGGTCCGATCTCCGATCCAGCATTCAGGACCAATATCGGGTCGATATCCGATCTCAGTATCGGATCGGGACATCCCTAATAACAACTGTACATACCTTTTCTAGTGCTATTGTGTGCTCTATGGTTGAATTTTTGTCTTTGTGTGGCCTTTGTTTTTCAAGCCAAGGGTCCATATTAATGCTGTAAAACATCTATATGGAGAAAAAAAAAGTCCTTATAAATAACTATAATAATCATAATATAGCTAGTCACCTGTGTCATGTCTGTAATGATTGTGTGATTCGATAACATTTTGTGTGCGTGTGCGCATGCGTGTGTGTGTGTCGAGGTGTGACAAATAGTCCTTTCACACTGAAAGGTAGCTTCGGCAAAGCTTCCCGGGCACAGACGAACATGGCCGATTACCCTCAGGAATGGAATTTCAAAGGCTTGAGCCGGGGCCATTACAGAAGCAATTAAAGTGGGATGCGCTGGAGGCCTGGGCTTTAGCTCCAGTCCTGTGTTGGAGTCTAATGAGGCCTAATCTTGTGAGCTGGGCTAATTAAAAGGGAGGGACCCCCTTTCCTGTGGGTGCCAAGCAGCAGTCCTGCTCTGCACAGCTGTTTACTTTACAGCACTGCAAAACGCCAACCCAAAAAGTTTTGTTTTTTTGCAGTTCTTCCCCATTTCTCTCCCTTTTCCTCACATTTGATATATTTACCTCCTTTTCTGAGTACTGAACATTCAAGGGCCTCTACTCCATGTCATAATTGTTTTTTGGCACAAAACAACCTTCAGATCTTGTTTATTTAATTAGCTGATTAAACCTCATCTTTTTATATGTACCTTTGGCCTGAAAAAAAAGGTGTTCTCTGCCAATATATTTTTATGATCCCTATTTGCTTCTTGTTCCGTGACTTTTCTGTAGAGAGAAATTAAAACCAAACGTGCAACACAAACAGGGATAGGAAAAAGAACACTTGAGAAGCCAGCTGTGACTTTTCAAATGAAGGTTCCCAGAGAACTCTTACCATAAGCAATGTGTTGTGTCTTGTTGCCCCAGCAGTTACTCTTAAAAGGTTTTGCCAATTAGCTTCACACTCAAAATAACAATGAACAATAATGATCTCTAATGCAGTGGTTTTAAAGGATGAACACATTCCGGGTGTTATTCAGATCTTTGTAATCCCAACCTGAGCTTCATGAGTTTCATGTCTTGTAAAATCCTTTTAGGGTTAACCCTCAGTTTACAATTCCAATACCTCATCCAATGTTTGATCACTCATGCACTCATCTTCAAACCCCCAGTTAAGTCAAGGTTATTATTTAAAGACAAACACTGAAAATCACCAGGACAAATAAGTTATTGATTATTGATAACCACAAGGAATTCTATTTATAAACAGTATCTACTGATATGCAATTCTTCACCTGTTTTCAGTAAAGTGTGTTGAATAGTTGCCACTGATAATGCAGAAAGTCAGTATTCAGTGAAGACAGGGTTTTTATTTGTCGCCCCCACACCCTTCTGCAGTGTGGCAGCTTGATGTCCTCAACCCATGTGTGTAAGTGCTGATACAGTATCAATTATTTATTCCACGTCTGTGATTTTGAAAAGCATCAGACAAATTCATTAACGTATGCAAATGACCCTAATTGCAATTATCTCCATATCTTGATAAGTAAAGGGGGGAGGGAATCTTCAAATCACCCTCCGTGGTGCAAGTTACACTTTGCATTCAAACTAATCAAGCCTCATCTGCATATCACTAATTAGCTCCACATATTCAAAAACCAATTAGCAGGTCTCTCAAATAGCTTCTCCACTGCACGGCTTTTCTATTTGAGAGCCGAGTTGAGGGAAAAAAGTTTTCAGGTGCACAGATTCGCGATGCGCCTTCTTTTTTTCAAAGAAGTGGCATCCCTCTTTCCGAATTCACTAATTAATCAAATTAACACATGCAAATTGGTGTAATTGCATTGTTTCATCACCTCATGTTGTGTGAAGAAAAAAAATTAAGGCAACATAGCAGGCAAGATATTTTTACCTGATGCCAAGGAGACAGACACACACACACACACACACACACACACACCGCCACTCATCACAGGGGCCTGGTGAGAGAGATGCCCACCTCCAGAGCAAGGCCTACAGGCTCACTATCAGCCATAATACAGGGAGGGAAAACGTGGGGTGCATCTCAACAGTCTAAAGCCTTCTTTTCCTTGTCTACTTTTCTTCATCTGCCATGATCTGATAACACCCAATGGGTGGGAGCAATATGATGGATGCCCACTGGGGTGTTGCTATGACCTTTCCAGAGTCCACCTTTTCACTGCTGATGGAGCAAAGGAGATGGGGAGAAGAAGCAAGTCAAAGACGCACCTATGCAGTAAGAGCTAATTAGGAATAGATACAGGGAGGCTCCATCCCAATGCAGTCCTCTTGTCCCATTCCCTGGGTATTTCTTCACACCTCCTTGCAGATCTGAAATTACTGAAATGGAGTCAGCAGTATGGCAGAAACTTAACTAGCCGACTAGGGAGCAAGATGTAGCTATAAGCATATTGCAGTTTCCTATCCAAGGTGATAAATATGATAGCTTGAGATACGATAGGCTACTCATGCAGACTGTCAAGACACATTTTGTAATGTGTTGATTAGGTTTTATTTTTGATCGGAATGGCATACCTGAGTAGTTACACTCAATCCCAATACCAGAGCCATTCTGAAGTGGTCGATTTACAAAGCCTGACCATGCCCTCTATAATAGTAATAATAATAATAATAATAATAATAACTTTTATTTGTATAGCCCTTTTCCTGCTAACATTGCAGCTCAAAGTGCTTTATGTCAACATCCTCTCAACCAAGAGTAGTCTCCTTGGAGTTATCAAAGGCTAGGCCTATTCAGTGATTCACTTTTTGTGTGTTTTGTTTTTGTGCTGAATTCCCAATCAACCCATAGCCTCTACCCCCGAGGGCTGAGGCACTCCTATAGATCTGAAACAACTGGATAAGTGACTGCATGTGTCATGGCTGACAGTTAACGTTCCTAGCATTAGTGCACATGTGTTCTCCCCCTGAAGGACTCAGGTCTGCCAGTTCTGCTCTGTGATCCCTCTCACGTCTTTCCCTCTGTACTTGCTGTTAAGAAAAAGTCAGAGTGAAAACAACTGCTCACAGGGGCTGGGATTAGCAATTAAGTGAATATTTCTCACAACCTATCTGGAGGCGAGGTGAAGTAATTACCCCTAGGACCGAGGGTCCTTTTGAAATCCAACATTTAACAAGCAATAACCCAATATCAGTTCCTGCCATCTTCTGACTACATGACAGAGCTCATTTCCTCATCTGCCTCGCCATTACTACAGTATGTGGATACTGGCGGAGATGTGGATAATGATGCAATATTGCAATCTATCGTCTTGGTGAAACAACCTACGTAAGAGGCGTTAGACATACTTTCAAACACACTCACTCCAGATTCACAGAATTTTCCCCACCAACAATTGTTCAGTTATGCCTTGGGAACCAAGGCCCAATACGTTGGAAAAGTAAGCATCACCTCTCCTTTCCCGCCCTCAATCTCAATAGCAACAGAGAACACTTTGTTAGCAAAATGCTAGTGGTTCACTGAGTTGGCTTGAATGTTACTGAATCTGAAGGAGAACATTTGCCAGTCTGAGAATAATGTCACAAGTCATAAATTGTGTCATCACAAAATGTCATATTTATATATATATATATAAAAGGTTTTTTAATAGGCAACCTATTCAAACTACTAGCAGGACTGGCCCCCGATGCAAGGGTGGGAAAAGGAGAAATGATGATGTTCCTTTAAGTAATTTTTCCCATAGGAATTTGTTCAAATAGAAAAACATTGGATATAGGCTTATGGGATATGCACACCAGGAGCTACACAATCACCCGCTGTGTTGTGGGTTGCTTGTCTCTTGTCATGCTGCACACATGAGCTCGCCTGGGTGTGCAGCATCTATGGCTCGTCTATGAATTCATTCAGAAAGTATAATTATAATGTATTATTATTATTATTATTAGTAGTAGTAGTAGTAGTAGTAGTAGTAGTAGTAGTAGTAGTAGTAGTAGTAGTAGTAGTAGTAGTAGTAGTAGTAGTAGTAGTAGTAGTAGTAGTCGTAGTAGTAGTAGTATGTACATTCTAAGGATATCTATGATAGATATACTAATTTAAAAATCTGTACTAATTCATGTAATGTCATACCTAGCTTGGGCTAACAACTAGTCATCAGGTAATAATAATAATAATATTAATAATAATAATAATAACTTTTATTTGTATAGTGCTTTTCCTGCAAACATTGCAGCTCAAAGTGCTCCAATCATTATATAATCATAATTTAATTATTTAAAGGCAATATTAAAAAGATGGGTTTTTAGTCTTGACTTGAACATAGAGATGGTCTTCTTCTACAGATGCCTGGGTGTTCATGTGGACAACAAGCCGAACTGGAAAGAGAACACAAATGCCATCTTTAAGAGGGCCACGTCCAGGTTGTTTTTCCTCAGGAAACTCAAGTCATTTTAATAGCAGGAAACTATTTTTTAATGTTTTATCAAAGTATTTTGGCTAGTGTCATCTGCTATTGCTGACAGGAAAGTATCTCAGCTGAGGATAGAAACAAGATCAACAAAGTGATTAAGAAGACACACTCCATTATTGGCCTGATCCCAGATACAAACTATACTGAAATATGATGCTGACCCTACATGGTACCTTTAATGGGACATCGGACGATAGGAGCACATTCATAAGCAGGCTGGTAATGTTGAGATGTTCCTCAAAATGGTATAGGAAATCTTTTGGGCCAGCAACCGTCAGGATAATTGTATCGATGATGACGATAATTATTGTTTTGGATGGGGTTGTATTTTTGTGCTGACGCAGATAGTCATGTCTCAGAATGTAAAGTATTTAATTATTATTATATTTTTTATGTCCAGCTGTGTTTATTGTCCTGTTTTTATGTGTGGGGGTGGCTATCCCAGTTTCCCCCTTGGGGGATGAACACAGTTGATCTCATCTAACTGTTTCTGGCTGAGATTTCACTCTTCTTTGATGGCCAGAATAGAAAACATTTAAATTTGGTTTTGTCACGTCGCTAGCCAGTGTCGTGTCACCAGGGGCCGAGTTGCCCCAAGTCGCTTCTTCTCATTGAAAATGAGCTTTGTCACTATCTTGTCTTGTTTTCACCACAAAATCGCCACATTTTTCATGATTGCAGTAAAATACCATGAACTTGGGCGAGGATCAGCACGCTGCGACTTTCACAGTTTCAGCGGGTCAAGGACGCACGTGCTCCAGACTCCTCAGATGTACATATCATTTTCTGATAATGATTCTGAAAATTGTCTGTAATTCTGGTCGTCCTTGTGAACATGCTCTATTCTCTAATCTGTTGCATGTCTGTCTTTTGAAAGTCAGCGTGGCCCTGTTTGTTTTGCTATGATGTCTTATGCCATAGTCTAGCTTTAACACTAGTTTTACCAACTAGAGGTCCAAAAGCATCTAACTGTAGGTTTACCCTCATCATGGTGATTTGAGACTGATCTTACAGCTATCCTTACCCATTTCAACCACAATAGGTCACATGGGTCTTTGACAGAAAGACAGTACACAGTCTTTTCCAGAATGCAGATGTTTGCATTAGCAGTTCCTTCTCTCCACCTCTCGCCAACACTGCTACCACCCCTCCCAAACCCACTGTGCTACTCTCGCCAACACTGCTACCACCCCTCCCAAACCCACTGTGCTACTCTCGGTCTCTGGATTATTGGCTCTTTTCCCCCCTCTCCCCTGATGCTATTCTAAAACTGATCATATCTAGGCAGGCAAACCCTTGCCCTCTCGATCCTATCCCCTCCCCTCTTCTCCAATCCATTTCCAAAGACCTCCTTCCTTTCATTACAACCGTAAACAACTCCTCTATATACACAGGATCTGCCTTTAAGACAGCCAGTCAAGAACTTCTCAAGAAACCAACTCTTGATCCGTCTGCTGTCCACAACTACAGACCCGTATCCCTTCTCTCCTTCTTATCTAAAACCCTTGAACACTCTGTATCTAACCAACTATCTCACTATCTCCTTTAGAACAATCTTCTTGACCCTCACCAATCTGGCTTTAAGGTTTTAAGTAGCACTCTACTGAGACTGCTCTCCTTGCTGTCACTGAGGTCCTCCACTCTGCTCAAGTTTCCTCCCTCTCCTCTGTTCTCATTCTTCTGGACCGGTCTGCTGCCTTTGACCCCAGTAAACCACCCGATCCTTCTCTCCACCCTCTCAGAACTGGGCATCTCTGGCTCTGCACTCTCCTGGTTTGCATCCTACCTGGCTGATCGCTCTTACCAGTTGATGCGAAGAGGATCGCTGTCCTCCCTATGAGCCCTCACCACTGGGGTGCCCCAGGGCTCCGTCCTAGGGCCCCTACTGTTCTCCCTCTATACCAAACCTCTTGGCTCTGTAATTTCCTCACATGGTTTCTCCTACCACTGCTACACAGACAACACTCAACTCTTCCTGTCTTTCCCCCCCTCTGAGGTGGCAACAAGTGTCTCTGTGTGTCTTGCAGACATTTCTGCTTGGATGTCATCCCACCAAGCTCAACCGTAACAAGACTGAGCTACTCTTCCTCCCAGGAAAAACCTGCCCTCTCCAAGACTCCATCACAGTAGAGAACTCTATGGTGACCTCCTCCCAGACAACCGAGAACGTTGGGGTGATCCTCGACGCTTCCATGCTCCTCCAGATTCTTCAGATTCATCAGAAGGATACGTCCATTCTTCACCAGAGAAGCAACTCAACTCTTGGTCCAGAAGCTGAATCTGAATCAGAATCAGAATTGCTTTTATTACATCCCAATGTACAAGAACACAAGAGTACAATTATTTGGTTTAGGCTCTTCAACATTGGCATTGCAGGAGGATACACAATTACAATAATGGAGTAGAGTAGAATAAGTAAGGTAAGTAATAATAAAGTAATACAAATATATATATATAATAATGCAAAATGCTGTGCAAAGTACAATATGATGAATTGCAAAATGACAGTACAAGTAGTCAAGTAGCCAGGTAGTGTTCAAGTAATCAGGTAGTGTGCAAGTAGGAGTCAGGTAGCCAAGTCAGGTATTGGGCAAGTCATATCATATATATTATTTTTGTAGTTTGAGTGTGGATGGTTTGGGGGAGACAGTCTTTTGTTTCCTTCCAGTGCATTTCTCCAGGAGCCTGATTGCTTGAGGGAAATAGCTGTTTGACATCCTCTGGGTTTTAGCCCTGAGGCTTCGGTACCATTTCCAGACACTGGTCATCTCCCGCCTTGACTACTGCAACGTACTCTTGGCGGGGCTCCCTGCCTCCTCCACCAGACCTCTGCAGCTCATCCAGAATGCTGCCGCCCGTCTGGCGTTCAACCTCCCCAAATTCTCCCATATTACCCCTCTCCTTCGCACCCTTCACTGGCTCCCCTTCAAGGGAACTGCCCCCTCCTACAGGCAAGCAATGGCCAGCCCACAAACAGCTGCCCGTTCACTCTGATCTTCCACCTCTGCTGGCCGTCTGCCACCACCACCTCTATGGGGGGGGCAGCATTCATGCTACCCGGTCTTGACTTTTCACCATCCTGGCACCCCACTGGTGGAACGAGCTTCCCACTGCTGTCCCATCTCTTCAGGCTACTATATATACTATATACACCGTAACTGTCCCTCCTGAAACCTCTCTGTCCCCTCTACCCCCCTGTAAAGTTTCTCTACTGTAAATCAAAATTAAAATTAAAATCCTTACTGTATTTTTTAATGCTGTATGTAAAGCACTTTGAATTGCCCCTGTTATATGAAATGTGCTATACAAATAAACTGGCCTTGCCTTGCCTCCCTTTAGCATTTCGGACTGCCAATGGCCTCTGGCCTGAGAGGATTACTCATAGCTTACTTTTTCTTGCGATGACTGATGGATAGATGTTTCACTTACTTAGACAAATGTATTTGTTATAAGTCGCTTTGGATAAAGGCGTCTGCTAAAGGCCAAAAATAGAATATAAGAAAAATGTGAATAGAAGCCATTCACGCACGCAGCCTCGGACGAAGAGACACTTGTATGTCTAAATGCAGTTTATCTAGACCCTGTTTTCAATGAGCATCCTATTACACCTCCTCCTGTGTGTGTATCTTATGCTACAGTATGTGTTTCTGTAACCAAGACTATAAAAAAGGTACCCGATGCCTCCCTGCTTGGCACTCAGCATTAAGGGTTGGATTGGGGGTAAGACCCTGCGACATACCAGCGTCATGTCCAGGGACATACAAGCCGTTCCCTGCCGCCTAAGGGCCATTAGGCTCGAGAACCATCGGTTCTCAAGGTTTGCTTACTTACTTACTATGTGTTTCTGTGTAAAGCTCAGGGATGTTGATAACAATATCGAAATTGGGCAGTGAATGCATAATGATGTCATTAATGGAAGAGAAAATCTATTTGCTCTCCAATGTATGTGTGTGTCTGGCAGGTTTATGAAGAAACAGTTACTGAGTGCGCTCAGTATTTCCCTGGCAAACAAGCATTGCAAATAACGGAACTGGGAGCTTTCCACCCTCTATCAAAAATGTACTGCACAGGTAGGGCAGGTGATAAAGAGGGAAGCAACCCCCCTCAATCTGTAATGTGTTCCACATTTGACCATGGTTTGGTCCGTCAATATTTAGCTCTTTAAAATACAAAATCTGGTCATTACAATAATGATTCTTGAATCCTAACTAAATACAACCAGTGCATAATGCACTGTTACACTAACGTCACTCTGGGTACTTTGGTAGTAACGACAGCCCGGGGCTTCTAGTGTTAAACTCCACAGCTGTTTGGCTCCTGCAACCGTAGAGCAGGCAGGCTGTGCCAAACACTACCACAGAGGGAGAGAGAGACAGAAAGGGAGCGAGAAATTAAGGTAGATAGACAGGAGAATGAAAACAAATAAAATAAAGCAGGAGAGAGAAAGATATACAAAGGAAGGAATTGTGGAAGGGCTGGTTATACTTCACCTGACCAAATCAAGAACCCTGCCATACTGTACGTGCCGTTGTTGCAAAGGTCACCGTTAAGGACTGTGAGGAAGTGGTTGGATGGCAAGCTCTCTGAGAGGGGGATTTTTTCTCTCCTTTATTGTCGACGGAAAAATAAATTAGGTAGTGAATGAGGAAAGTTGTGAGGTGTTGTTGGCAACGAACTGGGATGAATCAGCCCTCATTAACGTGAGTCATTAGAGGAGCCCGAGGAGAGGCTGACCCTTTATAGCTCTTTTGAAGGCAGCTAACCTAGCGGCCTTTCACTCATTCAGCAGCAAGGCAGCCTAGCACTAAGCTAATAATATTCAGATGGATCAATAAAGAGGATCATATGTCAGCACTGTTTTGGGTCAGCGATAAGAATACATTTTACAGGGATCCCTTTCAATTCAACTGAAGGGTAAAAAATGTGTACTCTAATGGGGCTTTCCCCCCCGTGAAATGCTTTACTTGCATTCGATAGATATGCCTGAAGTTATTAAGTGTCTGTATCCATATATGAATGCACCACAGCGATAAGACAAGCCAGCCATCAGCGACCAATAGAAACCAGATATTCCACCGTTAACTTTATATGGAGGGAAGGGAGTGGGGGGGACGGTTGGCGGGGACGGGTGGGGTGAGGGTGGATAAGGTGGATGGGCTAGCATTTCTATCCAATCAGAGCTCTTTGAATAATTAAACTGATCAACTTAATTAGCTCAATTAAGTTGATTTGACCACGGAACATGGCCATATGGCGCGAGGAAACAAAAGAGGGGGGAACTAATTAAAAGTAAAATAATGAGGATTTTAATTAACTGGTTCCCCAGACGTCAGCAAGCGAGGCTGTGGAGTCGTAATTAAAAAGTGCTGTAGTGCTGGCAACATTCTCTCCCCCTGTTTTAATAACGGCAAGGGCTCCATCCATCTAATTAAATCTGTAAATGAATTAGCAACATTGAGGGTCCCCGCTTGATTTTACACCCCACCTCCGCACCGCACTTCCCAAATTACGCCATACACACACACCTACATGTGCGCGTGCGCACACACACACACACACACACACACACACCTTTCCATCCCGACACTTTCACTGTTAATGAAATGAATCATTATTGATACACTGTCAGAGGACTTTGGCAGTTACTAATGCATCCTAAAAATGCTAGGATGCAACAGTGCACACTCACTCAAGTGCATTATAAATGGTTTTGGCGATATGGATGTGTCTGTCTGTGTGTGAGGGAAGAATCAGCTTCATCTCATCACATCTCAACACATCTGAAGTTTTCTTCTCCACTCATTTTCATGAAAAACTGATGATAAAGGTAAATAACTGCACATGTTGGAAATGTGTTAAAGCAATAGTTCAAAATCCCATATTTGGTTCCGTACCCTGAAAGAAGTCAATAAACAGTGAAATACTTCAATCTACACTTTGGTTCTGTTTATCTGGGCACTGCCACTAACCGCTAACTGATTGCATTTTTTTCAAAAAACGTATGGAAGACCTTTCTATGACTTTGCAATCATTCTGGCATACATTTCAAACATACTAATTTAGGGTATGTTTTTTTGGTAACGCTATCTGTTAAAAGTTAGTGACATTGATAAACAGAACCAAAGTGTGGTAAAGGCTGTCCTTATCCACTGACTCATTTAACAGTTAGGAACACCACCACATGCACACACCACCACATGCACTGGGAACCATGCAAACCCTTTGTTATTCCCCATCCACTGGATCCTACACAATGTCCTTAGATATTCCACCAACAGGTCAGGGAGGGTCTCCCTCAGCACTGTCATTACAGCTGCGGAATCTCAACAGACAGGGGTCTCACTTCCTCAATCTTACATAAGAAAATGTAGATATAATCGTGCACGGCTATGCCATAACTCACGATGCACCTACTGCTCTCTCTCCCTCTCCTCTAGTCAGTAAGAGATGCACAGTAGCAGCACCTGTTCAATTCAATTGTAGTTTTCGCTTCGGCTACTGACATCTCTCCTATTGTTTAAAAAAAATAGATAAACATGTGCCACTGCTCTCTCATGCTCTTTTTGCATGCACCTGACCAAGGGTATCATTAGAAAGCCAAACAAATTCCACTGTGTGACACCTTCGCCTAGGCCGCTATTGATACAGCATCAACACTTTCTTCACAAAAAAACAGGCAAAAACAGCATGAATGTGCTCATTTGTGGAAATATATAAGGTTTTCTATAAAGGCAGATGCAGTACAGTTGTTGATTGTAACTAATGTGATTTTTCTAGGTGTCTCTCTGAAGCTTGTGGCTTCAATGGAAACTATGGAAATCCTTGTGGTCAATGAAGTTTGCATTCATCCAATGTTTAGTCCTACCTACCATATCATACATCCACCCCGTAACAAACATTGGGTGTGGCTACATTAGTATACGTTCCCCAGCAGCCAACCTACTGTCCTGCTCTGACCGGAGGTCAGCCACCGTTGCTGCCGGGGATCAGAGCTAGTGGTACACTAGTGGAGGTAGTGGCCTTGACACAGCAGGCCTCAGGTCCGTTTACAGAGGCCACACAACCCAGGGAGCTAATTAAGGCTAAAGATAAGAGCATTAATGGGCCAAGTCCCTGATCAAAGGAGTGTGACAGCTGAGCCTGAGAGAGAGGGGGGGGGGGGTTGAGCAAGAGGGGGGGATCTGTTTACACAAGTTTCTGCCTGTAATTGGGAGGGGTGGGACAGGCGATAGACTGATCCTTTTGTGATCCCTCTGTTTTCACTTGGAATATGTGGCATCTGGATGGTTTGGTGCCCCGATAGGTCCATTGGTGCCCCGATAGGTCAAATGAGTGCCTACTAGAACAGTATGTGACATGTGTGACACGGTCTGGTGAAAAGGTCCTTCTGCCAGCAATTCTCAAGTCGCGAAAATGACCAAAAAGCTTCTTTAAAAAAAAGAAAAAAAAGCTTTTTCCGTTTTTTTTCACATTACAAAAGTGTAAGTGTTGAAGAGCCCACTCAATATAAAAAACTATTATAATTTGTGAATTGGATTCACTGTATCGTGTGCCATCCTGCTTCTAAGCTACTGGGTTAGTGATACATGGCTTGTAAACAAACGTACGTTTTAGGACGTATTCAAAAGCAATGTTGTATCAGCGTGTTGTGATGTGCTAAACTAGATGCAGTTAGATGTTCATAGCGATGTTCTTTCTTAGCTGCTAGCTAGCTACGAATGCGATGGTAGAAAACATGTCTGTTTTGATTCAGAGCGATTTTCAGGTGTATATGGTTTGAGGTGTACCAACATTCAAATAATCTTGTTCAACTATGTTTTGTATGACACATCATTTGAAATCTTACAATCTGCACTTTCATAATCTGTAAAATAGAAAATATAAAAACGACCTTGCCATGACCTTTCACCAGACCAGACCCTATGTCATGAGGCATGGGTAACCTTGGAGATATCAGAGCAAATTTAAAGTGGAGTGTCTGGACCTTATGTAATGATATTTAGTTAAGTACAGGGTTTTGTCATCTTCATTAATCTGTATATGAGATCGTATTCAATGGATAATCTTCATGGAGTGTTCCCAAGTTTAGCCCTACGTCTCAATTCTCGAGATTAATCCTATGCTTTTAAATCTGTGTAGGGGAGTGAACAAGTATGGGGAAAGGATGGAGCGTATTGCAAATGTGTCCTATATGTGGAAACACTATTATGCCCCAGTTTTCCTGGACATAGACTCAATATCAATAGTCTTAATTTTTCATTGACACTGATCAGATAATGACTTGATCGACATAAACTAAATGTTGTAAACCTAAGTCTCTCTTTATAGTAATCATACAGGAAGGTAGACAAGGCAATAATATTGGGACACATCCTTGCCT
>NC_137689.1:60212133-60219633 GCF_963989245.1 Nansenia antarctica
ATTGCTCAGAACAAGCTCCTCCCCTTTCACTCTCACTACCAGATAAGCATCGACTTTGTAATAGAAGTTATTCTTAGAATCCCCTCATCCCAACTAATCATAGAAACAGGGGTGGGGTTTTTTAAATGGCTGTTCTTGACGCCAGTACGAATGTGTCCGCAACCCTATCCCCAACCCCCTGTCCTCTCCTTCAATAAATACACACACACACACACACACACACACACACACAGTCTCCCCTCCCCTAAATCTCCACTAAGCAGGAGGGAGGCGGTCCAGACACAATATCACTAATTGCCCCGTTAAAGTCGACACACAGCACCCAAGCCAAGGGCCCTAATTAGACACCTAAAAATAAAGGAAGGGGGACTTTATGGGGGATGTGGGCCGTTTGGGGAATGTTTTAATGAGGAGGTAGCGCTGAGAATAGCGTTAGAGTCATTTGTTGACGCAAGGCCGCACCTCACCCACCTTCCACCCTCCACCCCCCACCCCCCACCCTCACATAGCTACAGTACTACAGTCATAATAGACAACCCATGTCAGGCAAAGGCCCACATTTATCTTCATGTTTGTGCACCTTCGGTCCAAGTGCTTGGTGACGTTTCAGGAAATAGAAAATATGGTACCCAAAGAGGGGTAAAGTACTGGAGAGGGGTGAAAATGGGGTAGTGGTGGTCTAGTGGATAGTGAGTTGGACTTGTGATCGGAAGGTTGTGAGTTCAAATCCCGCCTGAAACCACACCACTACTAGTGTGCCCTTGAGTAAGGCACTTAGCCCTCAGTTACTCCAGGGGGAATGTCCCTGTAATTCGTAATTGTAAGTAGCTTTGGATAAAGGCGTCTGCTAAATGGCAAAATTATTACAATTATGAAAAGAAAAAAAATAATAATGAGTAGAATATATCATACAATGATTTAAAAGGGTGAAAGTTAACTAATCCTTATTTAAGACCTTACCCTGATGCTGTAGTGGGAGAGCTAATGAACTGCAGTTCAGCATTGGTTTGCGAGAGGCACCCATTCTACCATTGTGAGTGAGGCCAAACTACTGCTTTGTTTCAAACAGTGCATTGGCACTCAAAATAGAGCAGTGTCTGAACATAGCCTAACCACCCCATTCTACATCATTATTCATCCATCAATGTACTGGAAAAACCCACCACAGAAGTCAGTAGACAGACTTGGGTCATAAGACACAGTGCCTTTGTCTCTCCTCTTAATCTCTCCTTTAACATTTGAGGATGGTTTTCCCTGCCTGGTCTTTAGTGGTTAGGGCCTACCGCTGCCTCAGTCAGCTGTTCCACCAAACCTTCTGCAGGGAAAGCTGGAGGAAAGATAACAGGATATCTGGTCGTCCTTTCTCTTCCTCTCTCCTTTCTTCATGGGCTATCTCTGTCTTTATCTGGCTGGACTCCATTTGGTCAGCCATACGCTGGCCTCAGACAGGATCCACGTCTGAACACAGAGCACTTCAGAGAGAGACAGCTCAAGAGCGAGTCTGGCTGAACAAGCTAAATGCCATAAAGGGGCCATTCACCACAGTGAACCATACATGAAGAATCATTATGTAATGCTTTACTTAACCAAATAATGTTACATGTGTTAGTTTGAAGGCTTCTTTATTTTCATAAAAGTCCTGCCTTTTTCACTGTTTCACTCTAGCATGCCCTTTTCACCTATGTTTAATGACAACTAATAAATTGCATGTGCCTGTAGGGACACAAAGATGCTAAGGATGCTTTTACATAGTTCTGGCTTGATACTATAAGCCACATGCAATGGCGCTATCATATTACAGCTTAAAGCAGGTGCACAGATAGGGCCCAGGGGGGGCTTGAGCCTCTGACCTTTTGCCCTCAGAGACAAAAGGTGCCCAATGTATTTAGTTTTTTATTTATTTGTTATTGAAATTCTGTCAAATATAAAAAGGGAAATGTGTAGTAGTATCCATGAAAAAAAATACACTGTATCCATTTAAAAAGTAGGTTCCATTGAAATCCATAGATTTCTGGTTAAAATGCTAACAATTAGCTGTTGGTTAGTGCTCAGATAAACAGAACCAAAGTGTGGATTGAACTCTGTCCTTGTACATAGATTCCTTTCAGGGTAAGGGACCAAATTATGTGGTTTTGTAATTTGGGTGAAATATCCCTTTATATGAAGTAACTACATCAGGCTAGTTAAGGTTAAGGTATCACAGCTAGTTCAAAACCCTGTCTCAGTAACAATTCATCCCACCTGCAATGAGGGTAAGGTTTTGAGTTTAGTCAAACAATGTTTTATCTACCTAGTATGATATCTAAACTACAGCACAGTTGGAGGCAACTCACTTAAACAAACAACACTTTCACTGTGTTGGGCTATATTTGGGAACACAGCATAGAGAGAATCTAGTAGAACTAGTTTGCCTTGCACAAGGAACATAGGTATGAACATTTGAGAATGGGCTGTACTTCCTTGTCCTATTTTCTGGCATTATTGAGACAGTATCACATTGACAGAGCATCAGACGAGAGGAACAACATGTGGGAAATTCTTTTCAATCAACTTGTAGGTTTATTGATAAGGATTATTGTGTGTAAATGTCAACAAATAGCAATAACACAATCTACTGTCCTTATTTGATCCTAACTGCATGTTGTCCGCCAACATACCATCAAGAAATAGCTTTTTTCACATTGATGCACATTTGACATTTTATTTGAATGTCAGTGAACTGTAGTCTTATAAAGCTGTACACCATTACTATATACTATACATGTACTTGGCATGTACAGTGGGCAAAACAATTATTGGCAGAAAATTAACAAACAAGAAGAAGAAATTCTAAACAATATATTTATAGACAAACTCGAAATACCAACATGTGATAAATACTGTGCTATATTAATGTTCCAATGGAACCAACAAAAATAAATTACTGATTTAATTAGAAATTAAATCTTAAATCTTAAATCTTTCCTCCAAATCAATGTTTCACAATTATTGGCACTACTACAGCATCGGCATGTTTGGTGTAGGAACAGAGATGCATACCAGGAGAGGCACCTCATACCCACTGTGAAATATGGTGGTGGGTCAGTCATGTTTTGGGGCTGTTTTAATTCCAGAGGTCCAGGGTCACTGGTTAGGATTGATGGCATAATGAATTCCACCAAGTATCAGGCAATTTTGGCTGAAAATCTGGTTCCCTCTGCCAGAAGGCTGAGACTTGGCCGTAGGTAGACTTTCCAACAAGACAATGACCCAAAGCATACCTCAAGATCCACACAGAAATGGTTCTGTGACAACAAAATCAACGTTCTGCAATGGCCACCTCAGTCAACACACCTCAATCCAATCGAAAACCTGTGGGCTGAGTTGAAGAGGTCAGTTGATAAGCACAAACCCAAGAATGTGAAGGATCTTGAAATATGCCAAGAGGAATGGTCCAAAATCCCTCCAAATGTGTTCCATAACCTTGTCAAAAATTACAGGAAGAGTCTCCATGCTGTTATCCTTGCCAGAGGTGGTTGCACTAAGTACTAGGTGAAGGGTTCCAATAATCCTGAAACCTTGATTTAGTTTTTTTTATTAAATGATTGTTATGATTTTGGTTGTTTCCATTGAAACATTAATAAAGTACAGTATTTGGCACATGTTGGTGTATTCCCTTTCTCTATAATTATTGTTTAGTGCATTATTGTTTGTGCATTGCTGGTCAGGGGTGCCAATAATTCTTGAGCCCACTGTATGTTTGAACTTTACTTATGGCGCTGTTCCATTGACCAGACTGGTACGTCTCGGTACGGCACGCATTTGTATCCTACCCGTACCGTACTTTCAGAACGCTTCTCCATTATACACAACAGACCTGGAGCGAGCCGGGACAGTAGGAGGAGTTAAGTGTCATAAGAGCACTTCACTTTAATAAGTGCTGCTATACAGCTCAACGGGGGGGAAATGCGATAACAATTATGTCAAAATGCAGCACTATCATGCACAGATCAGTTAGATATATAACGTTAGACAGGGAGCGATGTATTTCTACGGAAAGGCTGTGCTTGACACTTCCATTGGACTGACGCCGGGGCTCATACAATCTCCGCCTTTGTTATAGATACGAGTGCTCCGGTGTCTTGCTGGTAGTCAAATATTTTATTTATACAGCATATGGATGTTACGTGCCTGTTACTTGCCGCTTTCAGTTCTAGTAGATCTAGTAGTTCTAGTAGATCGCGCAACCAGGGAATCGCCGACGTGTGTGAAAGGGAGTAACACGGACATCTACCATAATAGCGATTTCTTTGTTATGCTTGTTGTAAATAAAAGTTTGATGATGCATTGAAATGACATTAAACTAAGATAATAAGATGGTTGTCATAATTTTTCAAATCTTTATTAATAAGTAATTACAGAAAAAGTAAATGACATTTTACGAGAGCGAAATCTGTTGTGGTATTTAAAAATGGCGGTTAGTGGTGAACTCTCTAAACATGGGATGACGATGTTGACGATTTCCATTGACCAATCAACGGTCTGCAGCGTCACACGTCACACAGAGCCTAGCCCGAAAGTACCTTTCGCTCCTAGTCAAGAAGGGTAGCTAAAACGGCCCGGCTCGGCCCGGCTCGGCCCGGTTCGGTTGGCAGTGGAGAAAGCAAAACAAACGGTCACACGGTACGGCACGGTACGGTAGTGGAAAAGCGCCATTAGGATCAAGGTTAGGATCAACCCAGGACAGGAATGGTTTTGTCATGCAAGTAATCTAGCAATACAGGTGTGAGGCAGGATTACTCATCACATGGTCTCTGAACCACCTCTGGTACACTCTGGTACACACCTCCGTTGACCTCCCTCTCCTCTACGCAGAAATATGAGTCACAGCACCAATGTGATCAACAGGTTCAAACCTGGGTCTCCTGCATGCCACAGCATGGCCTGACTGCAAAGCTAAAGTTTAGGCATTCATGCCGGGATGGGGAGCTAGTCGTTGAACCACCTCCATTACATCAGCAATAGCCTGGCACGATTCTGCTACTGCTGGAGAGATGCACATTAGTTCAGTGTAAGTACATAATTACATAATTGGTTAAATATTTTAACAAGTAATAATTTGACATCTTTACCATGGCAACCAGGGACGCCAGACATCCCCACCTACAGTACTGTAATAATAATATCCCTAACCCAGACAGGAAGTAACTGACTTCATGTTCTATAAAAGCATCACCAGCTCCAACTCAACAGTCTTGGAGTCTAAACTTAGAACTAATAACCTGTAAAATGTGTACTACTCGTCATTTTTACCACAGCAGCGTATAATTACATTTTCTGAAACCTGCAGACTTGAGTTCCATCTGTTGCCTTCAGGGAGACATTTGACCCAGACTGACTAGAAATATAGCTGTGAAAAGAAATTACTGAACTTGTAGGATTCATAGTGGTACGCATGACAATTTCCCTGGGATAGGACCTTCTGTTGAGTAAATAAACCACTTTCATTGAGTGTGAGCTAATGCAATGTGATTTAATGTAATGTGATATTCATCTGTAGGAAATTGCTCATGAGCATCAAAAGCTGTGGAGGCCTTCGGGGGAAAACCAGCTGGGTGAAGATGAGATCGCGGCTCGGGAAGGTATTAAACGCCAGGAGAAATACGTCTCAGGTATCCCCCTCTCATTTCCACTGAGTGTGCTAGCTCGCCTGTGTGAAAAGCTTTGAGACAGAAATAAGCCCTCCCTTTCTCTCAAACATCTTTGAACATTTGAGTTTAAGCTCTGAGAGAATGAAGGGAGAAGTATTCTAAAATGATGTATCTTTTTTCTCACATGTCCTCATTTCCTATTTATACAACATATTTTCCATAAACACTCCTTTGTACAGCTCAGAATTAAATATGCTGTTAATAAACAGTATTTGCTTCCACACCCAGTTATTCTGGGTATATCGATATGTTGTCAATCAAACTATCAACACGACCACAAACAATCAGCCACTTACAAGCAGAATATATGTTGATGTGCCTCTGCAATCATGCCCATTGATTGAAGGTTGTCAACAACTTTTGTGTCAGTCAAATGAGTCTACTTTACATCATCTTACTGTATTTCTCTTTAGCAATTAGATCATAGAGGGGATTACATTTCTGGAACAAAACTATCAAGAGTGCCATAATATTGTTTTCATTGTCCTCTTCTTGTTGTTTACAATATGATAGAAAGTGTAACGTTTCTGGGGGAAAATATAGTGCCATATTAGTACAACGCATTACATATTGGTGAACAATGGTGTCAGAAGCATCACAGGTGTCCAAACGAGAGGTTGAGAAATGAGAAGTCAATCATGTCAAATATTATTATCATGCCATGTTATCCACATAGTAAAATATTGCCACTTGCTCACCATTTGTTATGTCTGCTTTCATTGATGGCGGAGTGAGTCTAAGTCCAAACAAAAATTTTGAAAGATGACTTCCCTCATGTGTCCCAACTAAATGAATGGTTCTAAGACAATACAAGAGGTATTCTCAAAACAAAAGGTCTGGACGATGGAATACCTGGTACAACTTCTCAACTGGCCACTCAACATCCTCGGCTCAGAGCGTGCACGACAGCAGAGATGTTTTGGATCTGGGAGAAGCAGACCATCACAGAGACTTAAGGCGAGTGATGAAGAGAATGATTTGAGGAGAGAAAGAGGGGGAAAAGAACAAGAGGAGAAGGGTACCCTCTGCACTAATTTATCCATCTTTCTTTTCTGTTTATTGTTTATTGTGAACAATGCAATACTTTTTCATACACTCACATTTCTAGGTAAACATCTTCAAACAGTTTCGCGGCCCACTATATTCAACAATTACTTAGCGGGGCACCTCTCATGTGTTTCAATACCACACTTTGATTCCTACGGCAAGAGCACCGACCGACGAGAGCATGACTACAGTACAGTATGTAACCAATGAGGAACATAAGGACTAAAGTGTTGAGAGATTGGCGTCGTTGACAGTGTGATAGATCATTTTTTCCAGGAAGGCTGGGAGGAAAGGACATGTCCTGGCGGTGAGGGTTTGGCGGGGGGGGGGGGGGGGGGGGGGCTACAGAGGGGAACAAAAGAGATCTTAATCTGTGAACATGTGGCTCTTATTACAGGGCAGTGAAAAATAAACCATAATGCAGCGAAACAGAGCTCGAAACTGGTAAAGGCTGTGTCCAGGGCTATACACACACACACACACACACACACACACACACACACACACACACACACACACACAGCATACAGCACACACTGCATGCATCCATTGACATACACATACAGTGCACAAGCATACATTTTGTACCAGACACTCTTCCTTGATCACATAAGCAGAAATACATATACATACACCAACTCAAACATACAGGGTAAATCTCTCTCACACACACACACACACACACACACCAACCAACCTCATGGCCATCTCATTACGAGCTCTGACAGTGTCCAAATAAAAAAGTTGTCCCACTGCTCCTTGG
>NC_137689.1:60224633-60314633 GCF_963989245.1 Nansenia antarctica
TGTGATGTTTGTCAAGTAATGTGTGTATAATGTTTTGTGTAAAAAGAAAATGGAAAATAAAATCGTACACAAAAAAAAAGGAAGTAGTGAGATGGGCTTCCCCACACTACAGGAGGCGATGAATCCTACCCCTACCCCCCCCCCCCCCCCCCATCTCCCCCCAAAGGAACAGATGGGCTCTTCATCTGGTGGCAGTGGGGGGGGTGGAGGTCGAAAGCAGAACTGAGATCACTGTAACAGCAACAGAGACACATACTGTACAGGTAAACTTGATGGTGTAATTGTGACTCAAACTACATAAAGAGGGTTACATGAGTGTGTAGTGATGTGCGTGCCTATGTCTGTCTATGCTAATGTTAATGTGAAGGTTGTGGCGTGCTTTTTGCAGAAACAACTCTAGCTGGGTTTGTGTGAACATAATTACTTAAATTGTGGAGGAAACATCAGAGCTGTTCGCTCATGGTGCTCTGCACAGCCAAAATGCTGTAACTAGTGTGTGTGTGTGTGTGTGTGTGTGTGTGTGTGTGTGTGTGTGTGTGTGTGTGTGTGTGTGTGCGTGCGTGCGTGCGTGTGCACATGCACTTGAGAGTATGTATGTGCCTGTGTGTCGAAAAAGGTCAGTTTTGGGAGTTGTCGGTCAGGGGTGAGGGTATTCATTTCACAAGATACACAATCCTTCCCCTCCTCCACCCTATGACAGAAAAAAAGGTAAAATGAAAATTATTTATTTGCATAAGCTGCATCTGTCCATAGGCAAGGCAACGAGCAGAGTAATTAGTCCTCCTCTGGGTATGAAATGGTCTCGTTAAGCATGAGGGTGAGACAGAGGTTGACTGAGTTCCAATATTTTGACTCAACCTCTTTTCATGTCTCCTTTCTTTGCTGTAAGAATTGGTAGGTAAAACATACTAAATCCACTATGTTCATTACACCCATCATATCCTGTCAGTAGTCATGAGGTCAAAGACACAAGGAGAGAACAACTCTAGTGTTGCGACACAGCATGTGATGGGTGTTATAGCTGGTAGGAGAATCTAGAGGGTACTGTAGGAGGCAAGGACTACGGGACAGAAGGTTGCGAAGAGTCGAGAGAACCCACCCCTGGAAATTTCGTGTTGGGGGAAGCCATCTTCACAAAGACTGCATCCCTTAAATGGTTTGTAATGGTAGGCACTTATCAAATAAATAAAACAAGATACCGTACATCCCCCTTTAATGGTTTTGAAACAATGACTAAACATTTAAGATGGATACAGGATCCCCATGAAGATGCCCTTAAATGATATGATTTTGGACATTGAATTGTATGCCACATTTCCAACTGTTTACCAAAAATCTCTCACACTCATTAATTTTCTTTGCCTCAAATAAATGTCACGTTTCTTGTCTTAGAGGTCTTAGAGGTCTGGAAAGACTTGTTTCATTGGTTTTTGTGGGATGGGCGGCAAACTGTGAAGGGCTGCAGGTATAGTACATTCTGTGTATTGGGGGTATTGGGGGTACAGATTAATTCAAAACATCGGATGGTGATGTTACATTTGTAGCCCTGTCAGAAACATAACATAAAGACAGTCGAAGGAGGTTGTGACAATTTATAATATATGACAGTTCATAAGTTATGACAGTTAACTAACTACTTAACTGTTAATTAACTACTGTAACAAAATTAAGCTCATTAAGCACATAGCACTTATCTGAGCATATTTTATTCGTGAAAATGACCTGATAACTTATGAATAATTGATGGGTTCTCTGTCTCTCTCAGTCGCTCACTCCTTCTCCTTCCCCCCCCCCCCCCCTCTCTCTCTCTCTCTCTCTCTCTCTCTCTCTCTCTCTCTGTGCTTCGTTCATTGTGAGTGAGTGGTCAACAAAGAAGGAAAGTCCATTGAGATGGAACACACAAACAGCCCTGTGTACAGTATCTATCTTCCCCCTGCACACAGATGCCGGATGGCACATTGGGCCTTGCTGATATCGCCGCCACCTTATCGCCTCTATCACTTCCTCTTCCTCCCCTGGCGACCTAGGAAGAGCATTGTGATGTCACAACGACCCTTCCTTTTTCCACAGAGAGACGAGTGCAGTTGGGAGATACCGACTCGCACAATAAAATGGTAAAGAGGAGAAAAAACTAGTTTGTTTCTCTGGCTTTGCTGAGGGGCTACAATACAGGTTCCTTCACTGTGTGGTGTGTATGCTCCAACAATGCCGTCCAGTCAAGGAGTTCGCATTTGTTGCGTGACTGATATCATTTCAATGTGCTGAGTTGAATTGAAAGTACGATAAGTGCTGTGTAGACGAAAAAAACATGAACTGATTTTTGACACAATGAGTGGAAAATCATTCAAAATGGCGTAGAAGGAGAGCGAGAGGTAGAGCTTTGATTTTCAGCCTGAACCTGTCGGGTCTTGGGTCAGACTCAAATTTCTCCGAAGTAATTCAGGCTGGGTCGGGATTCAGGTTGAGTATTGTGTGAGTATTAAATTACATAGTGTTGATGATATGACAAACAACATTTTGTGGGCGGCCACCTGGCCAAGATGTGAGAAGGAAACATGAGACTCATCTCTCTTATTTCCAGTGGGACTCAGGCCTGCAATAAAAGAACATTTTTTCCCCTCTTTGGCTATCCGGCCTGCCTTTGTGACCTGACACAAAGAGTATACACAAGTATTTGTAAAAAGCAAGAATTTGGCTTTTGATCAGGTTCATGTTAGTGAGGTTCAGACTCGAACTTAAAAAAATTGGAAATGAATAGAAAATTCAGGCCCGAAAACTCTAGTAAAAGGAAAAGAGAGGCGAGAAAAACAGAAAGAGGAGAGAAATAAGAAAGTGAGATAGAGAGGGGACAAAAAAGAGAGAGAACATTATTGAAATCCATAATGGTGTGATTTAGGAGGGATTGTGTAGGATGTGAAGGAGGGGTAACATCCAGAAACCTAGCCTGATCCCAATCTGGATCATGTTGGAAATGAGCGTTGTAATAGAACTCTGCACGGCGCGCAGCCCTGAAGGCATGGACCACACTGCACTGCCCTCACATCCCACAAAACAAAACAAAACACCCTTCAAACATCTCTCTCTCTCTCTCTCTCTCTCTCTCTCTCTCTCTCTCTCTCTCTCTCTCTCTCTCCCACACGTTTTCCATATCTCCCTCCACCTCCTCCCCCTCCACCTCCTCCTTGCCTGCCCCTTCTCTCAACAGGAAATGAAAACCATTTTAAAATCATTTCTGAACCACAGGGGCTTCAGACCAGGAAGTAATCAGCGTGGGAGTGAGAGCTGGTGTGTGGCAAAGGGCCAAGGATGATCTAGCAGAGGGGTGGCGACGGGGCTACACTCTTGTCACTGTCTCTCTCTCAAACTCCAATGCAAATATTCAAACAAGCTTTATTGGCATGAGAGGAGGGTGCAATCCAAGGGTGCCATAGCAATAAGCAAAATTACAGATACTGTACTGTGTCTGTCTGTCTGTCTCTTCCTCCATCCTCCCCTCTTAGAAAGAAGTCAAATGAAAAGATGTAAGCCATACTCTGACATCAACTCCTCCCTCTCTCCCGTCACGACCTCCAGTGACCCTGGCACAAAGTCCTCCTCCTAGGGGGCGCTCTTTTCTCAACCGTGGTGATAAAATCTCCTCTGACATTTCCCCCAGCATTCTATCTGAAAGAGCACAGCCCTGACATCCCGGCTAAGCGTTTCAAAAGCCCAGTCAAATGGCCCTTTCTTATAGGCAGGCAGGCCAGCCCTCTTGGGACCCTGGCTGGGGAAATTACAAAAAGGGCAGATGACAAGGCTGGGAAGACTCAGAGCAACCTTGCCAAAGCAGGGATGGGTCCACACATAACAGGAGGGTAAATGATAGGACAGTGTGACCTACACTTTACCCAAATATCATTGAATAATAAGTTGTATTTGAGATGTAAGTACATAATGCTAAAGCTGCAATGTTTGCAGAAAAGTTGCTATACAAATAAAGGTTATTATTATTATTATTATTATTATGAAAGGCCTTCACCCAAATGCTGTATGGTATCCTGTCTGAAATAGGATGAGGGAGTCTTATCTGAAGAGATCAAGCATCAAAGCAGACATCATTATATAAAACATATTGCAACATACGAGAATTGGGGTAACACATTGTATTACTCAGTTTCCTTTTTATTCCTTGCACAATGCTAATTAGTTTTAGCCAGATGCTGTCTGACATCGTATTAGGCAAACATTTGGCAATACTCAATTGATTATTCTCCACTCCTTATCTTTGTTGCAGGTGGGATAAATTGTGTTTTAAACTCGCTACCTTACCATAACGTTTGGCTGAAGTAGTTACCTCAATTTAGCCCCTAACATGCTAGCAGTGTTGCAAGTGGCCATGGAGATGCAATTCTTATTTGTACATGTGTGTTACCATGGAGACAGCATTTTTTCTTTTCATGTTCTGGAACCAACACGATGTCACTGAGTGGGTGTTGTTATGTTGAAGGGTAATAAACATCCACAGATAAACAGATGAAAAAAAAACTCATACGGTTAAATTGAGTTGTTTTCATAGGCGGAAGTGACCTCAACATGGATTGATTCTCTGAGATGATAATTAACATGTAGCCTACCGTAATATCACCGTATACCCTCAAATCTGCATGTTCTCGACCAATCTGAGCTTTTGAATGAATGAATGAATGAATGAATGGTCTTTATTGTCATTGATATAGTACAGGTACCAAACAACGAAATTTGGGAGGGGGGGCTCCCTTGGTGCTAGGAAAAGAAAAAAAAAGGGGGGGAAAAGAAGGGAAAGGAGCTGGTTTACATAAATAAAGGCTATGTACACTATCCACTATACTATACTGTACACATAAAACACTGTGCTGTACTCTATGCTATGCTATACCTATTCTAACCTATTGCTGTACTCTATGCTATGCTATACCTATTCTAACATTTCCTATTCTCTGCAACCTTATGTACCCTAGGGTTGTCATATTGCACATAGTGTTATTGCACATTCATTTAAAGTGTCGCAGTTTGCAGGCTTGAAATGTACACATTTGTGCCTCAGCACTACACCTGATTTTCAATCCAGCAGCTGCCATCAATCCGTCCAGACTGTCCAGGGCCCAGAACCTAGGTCTTTGCTGTGTTCAGGGCCTGGATGGCCCTGGGGTAGAAGCTGAGCTTCAGTCTGTTTGTTTTGGACTTGAAAGTAGAGATTCTCAGCTTTAATTCAATGTTTATTTTTTTCTGGTTGGTTTCACCATTTACAAATTACAACCCTTTTTATACATAATCCCCCTTTTTCAGGGCACCAAAAGTATTGGAAAATTGGCGATTGTGTGTCTCATCACATAATTTGTGCAGGCATAAGAGAGCTGTCAATGTCTAGTAATGATTCTAGGCCTTGCATTTGCCTTTGGAGTTTGCTACTGTGTCTGTCAACATGAGTACCAAAGGGATGTCAATGAAAGTCTAGGAAACCATTATGAGGCTTCAGAAACAGCCAAAACCGTAGACTATAAAAAAATAAAGAAAGCACTGTTGAGCTCAGCAATAGCAAACAAGTTGGTAGGCTAAGGAAGACTTTGACAGGGGATGACTGACGTTGGCTGCCATGGCAGACCATAGAGATTAGGACTCTTGCCAATTTTTTCCACATGCCACGTGCCTTGCAGGCAAAACTCAATGTACAAAGATAGGGCTGGCAGTAGCAGCTCTGTAGTTAGAGCCACAGAAGACACGCAGCCAGTGTGGATGCCGCAACAGTGAGTCCGCCAAGCACACGCGCTGCAGTTTTTGCTGTTAGGCGAGACAGAGCTTGACTCTATTTGATTCCAGAATTTTGGGATATTGTATTGCTACATATAAGTGCAATTAAGTTGTTGAATTGACTGGAATTCATTCAAAAACATATCTATGTTCCCGCACCAATGCTATGGCTAGCTATGTGTTGACAGCCAGGACGAGTTGCAGTACCATTCCATTTGAAACAAGTGTTATTTTCTGTCCGTTCATTTGAAGTAGGTCTTTAAGCTCATGCATAGGTCTTCCATTGTTTATCACTCCCTGTTTTGATTGAAAGTCCAATTTTGAGAAATGTTTAGATATAACGCTTTCCATTTTTGAAGCCGCTGGACGTTTTTAACGTGGAGGGAGAGCGAGCATCAATTATGCAGGCTCAATTCACACCCCCTCAGTGAGGCAGATGTGATAGCTGCCTCCCTGGTGCTTTTCTATTGCAGTTTTATGCTTGTAACAGGTACGCGCTTATTGCCTGTGCTACATCCAGTTTTTGAGGGGTTGCGTAATCAGAGGTGAGGCCGAGCTTGTCGCTGCCTCACCTCTCGTCTCTCCCTGCAATTGGATTGGAGCTCCGTAAATTTGGCGATTTTGACTCATACAGAAATGACATTTATAATACAGATAAGTGTAACACTGTTTTTTTTACTTTTCTTAACAGCTATTTTCATTGGAGTATGACAGGTGAGGCTCTGTCTCCCCTGCCTCCCCTGTCTACCCTAACCCTGTATCACAGTTACCTTTTTCTTGTTTTTGTGAGCCATTTTAAACCTGCCTGAGTTTTGAACATCAGCTACTGTCGCTGTGCTCTGAGGCGGCACAAGCCATCTCCACACGATGTTCACAAAAGGATGGAGGGATCAGTCCCACTGAAAACGGCACGGGTCATTTCTCCTCTCCTCATCTCCTTCTGTTCTCCCTCTCTCATGGTGGTTTTGGAGGGGTGGGGGTTGACGAGACAGGAAGCAACCCCCCCCTTCCCTGGAGACAGATGGAGCGTTCCACAAGAGCTCCTTCCAACAGCAGGGGGCAGAGCAGGGAGAGTGTGACTGACAAGCCTGCTCCAGGGGAAGAAAGAGAGAGAGAAAAGGGAGACGAAAGAAGGATAAGCAAAGAAAGAATAAAAAGAGTGAAAGTAGAGATATAAGTGAAGAGCAAGGGGGCAAAAAGAAGTGAGAAGGGGGAGAAAAAGGCTAGGCTCTAATGTTCCTTTGCCACCATACTTAGGACTAGGGTTTGGAGGTAGGCATGTGACATGTACAGTCCCCTCCTATTATTTGGCTAGGCTAGTCTATGGGACTGCTACTTGTTATGTTACAAAAGCAGGAAAATGTATTATGAATTCATTACTGACAGATTTATTGTTTCTGTTAAGAGTAGTCAGAATTAGCACCAAAGAAAATATCTTCATTAAGTTACACAATTAGTTGAATAGAGTCTATTTATGTATTTCAGGCTCTACGGTAATAACATTTGAAAATTGTATGGAGGTAGGTGAATACCTTTGAATGAATGAATGAATGAATGAATGAATGGACTTTATTGTCATTGCTACAGTACAGGTACCAAACAACGAAATTTAGGAGGGGTGGCTCTATATATTGTACTTTATATATGTCTGTATCTCAGTCTGGAAATCTGTTCCCCAGTTTTAGGCTCAGTGATTCTGATTTACTTAATCAGTGGGATTGTGGCCAGGGGGCTGAGGAGGATAGAAAAAGCATGGAACTTTGTTTACAACATTTTGAGAAAAATGAAATCACATAACTGCAGAATGTAAACATAACTCGCATGTAATTGTATGCAACTTTTTACATAGACAAATGTCACAAATTGTTTCACAGCTAAAACAATACTAAACAATATAAACATTAAATACAACAATATGATCCAACACCAATCCATAGAGTGAAAATATAGGATACGGTGGCAAGGAAAAACACCCTGGGAATCTGAAACCTTGAGAGGAACCAGACTCCAAGGGGACCCGTCCTTCTCTGACTGATCAGGTGCTGAACAGTAAACTAATGTGGAATGTGTTGTGGTGCAAGAGTCTGCAGAGGTCCATAGTGAGGGGCAGTATTCTGGTGGGACCCGGGTGGGGCAAGGACCAGGATATAGGGCGGAGTAAACTCAGCCTGGACTGATCTGATTCAGGAACTGCAGTCAAAGCCCCTCAGACAGATATGCACAAAAAGGAGAACACAATATCAGAGGCTGTAGCAAATTGAACAACTGATGCATCAAATGGTAGGGGACAAATATGCCGTCTAAGGGACATCTGAAATACATCAAAAGGACAAGGCCAGCGCCCACTTACACTGTGTCCACTCTGTCACGGGCCGGCCCGCCAGAGGACATCAAGGGGGTAGAGGGGACAGCAGCATGAGCCAGAGATGGCCAGAGCCAGCACCGTGACCAGCCCACATGGTACTAGGCCGTAAGCTTTCCAGGTATGGCAAATTTAGTAATTTAGGCCTTACCAACTTGAATTATGGGATTTCATTTAAAAATGTAGTGTATCGAGTGTACAAATATCTATCTTGGATAAATGGATGGACATGAAAATGTAAAATATGAGAAATATGATGCGACATTAACATTAAGGATGGAGGCCCTATGGAGGCCCTATATGGCTATTATGTTAAATCATTGGTGTTCTGGTTATGGAACGGTGAGACAGATGTAATTGCAGCATTATGCTATTTATACCGTAAGTCATATTTATCAAAATCCAAGAGTAGGCCAGATACAGTATACATTATTTGAAATTACTAGGAAAATGACAGACTGTTCCTTGCTCTTATTTAAACATCGGCCATGTTTGATCTGAAACCTATAAAGCATATTCAATTGTACTAAAGATGATATAACTTGCACTGCTGTCTTTCCTAAAATACAACATTGCCCCTTTTAAACCTCAGTCAGACATCAGCCAGCACTAACACAGCTGTAAGCTAGTTGAGCTACAAAATATGAAATCTGTAGTTTTTGGTTTGGTTAATCAGGTTTTAGATGGGGTAGTGGTGGCCTAGGGGATAACGAGTTGGACTCGTGATCAGAATCATGAGTCCATTGAGTGGAACTGTCTCCTTTGAGAACTTAGCCCTAAGTTACTCCAGGGAGACTGTCCCTGTAATATCTAATTGTAAGTTGCTTTGTATAAAAGTGTCTGCTAAATGGTAAAATATACAAATCTAAAGTAACTTAGATTCCTGACTTTGAATTTTCTCCCTTGCTCCGCTGTCGGCCATCACCCTTCAGCTACTGTCCTGCTAGTCTCACCAATGGCTCGCACTGAAACGCCTCATTTGTGAACATTTCTAATATAAAACTACAAAATATTCATAACTTCATTTGAGGGCCATATGCAATCGCCTACTTTGCCCATGCTTTGGGCCAGCCTGATCAGAACATGAACCATAAAAATGTATCATCTTTTCCTTTTTGGAAGAGGAAGAGGAAGCAGGCATCCTCAAAAAAATGGCATCTTTGTTTACATTCTGCAGTTTGTGACGTAGACAATCATAGAGCCAGATAAATAATGCCATAGAGTTTTGTGGAAACAAATGTTCAGAAACAGTTCCAACGCTAAGGGGAGAATGGGGTTGGGGAACACATCATCTATGCAACTCAACAAAAGCTGCACAGCTCAATTAGGTTCTGCACAGGAGGTCTTTAAATTCAGAAAATCTGGCAAGTGTAACGGTCTGGTATCAAATCCTGGTCATTAGCACTCCTCACTTCAAGGGTAAGACTTGGCAGACTCCTTTTGTTTTACATGTACATTATGCAATATGTGCAAATTTTAAACTTCTAAAAAAGGACAGGAATTATGTTAAGATTGTGTCTATAGGCATGGACATATGTGTATACTCTCTGTAAATCCATGCCCTTGATCCTATAGCATTACATTATAAACACATTTATAGTATGTGTTTTGTATGAATGTAATGTATTGTGTTTGTGAGTGTGTACGTATGTTTGAGTGAGTGAGTTAGTCAGAGAGAGAGAGACAACAACGTCTTCAGTGTATGATGAGGTCTTGCACGCACCTGCACACGTACATGTACACGTACACACACACGTGCACGTGCACACGCACACGTACACACATACACGTACACACACACACACACACACACACACACACACACCGCACCCCAGGATTTCGACAGCTCCGGTGCAGCGGGCCTTGATTGATGAGCCCCATTCCAAATGTTTTTTCATCCAAATCAGTGGGAGTTTAGCCGCCTTGCGCATTTTAATACCAAACAAAACATTAGCCCGAGCGGTCCCAGGGATGCCTGACTCTCCACGGATTTCATTAGTCATCCCTCCGTGGCGAACAAACGCGCCGCATGGCTCCGGGACACAGAGGGGTAGAGATGGAGGGATGAGAAAGAGGGAGGGATGGAGAGCAGGGGGCCATTAGAGGATGATAATGTCATTCGGTGATGCTCCCATTGCTTGGAAATTACAGAAAGTTCAGCAGAATTTTTCATTTCTTGTCATTTCTTGGGCTGTTTTTTGCCTTCTCTCTATTGCCGTCTTGAGTTTTTCTGTGTGATTGAAGTGTTTCTCAACGTGTCTTATTGTGCATTAGTAAAAGGTCATGAAATTGGGCCTGACCTGTTAAGTTAAAGCTTTAGTTCAAGAGCTTCCGATAGACCATTGAGTGAGACCATAGCAGTCCATGCAATTATAAAGATTGAGGGGCAGTCATATACTGTACATGTATGTATGGGGCCAAATGCTATGAATTAATAGTAGAAGACATTAGATTATGAGCATGTGGGCATGAGGGTGTTTGAGACAATTAGTTTAAAGATTTATGTATGCATCTGTCATTGTCATTAGAGAAATTGCATGCATGTGTATTTGTTTACATTTGAACTAACTATAGGTTCGCTTCTCTCCCAATTGTACCTTTTGCTCTTTCTTTGATTTTATACTCCTTCATGAAAATATGTATTCTTTTCTAAACTTGACGGCCCACTTGTACAGTGGAAAAACTAATAACCTAAAGCAATAATCTACAAAATTCTACTTGCATGGTCACAGACATGACAAAGTAGACTACATACAGTAATAGTTGTCACATAAAGTTGGAGACACAAGTTAACATGTAATATCTGACACCAGTTATTCTTGAATATGATGACACCTATGACAAACACTTGTAATTGAGTCAACAGGTAAAAGTCTTGATAACAATCCCAGTTGAAAATCCAAATACAGCATGCCATAGCAGAGACTTCCACTGGTAGTGAATATCCTTGTCATGCAATATGTATTGTACCCCTTTTTAGCAGAAGCAAATTGGTGCTCATTGCTTGAAAACTAAATGATTATTTGTATATTGGAAGACCAGCAATTTGAACATGCAAGTTCGGTACTTTCCCAATGGTGCACCTGTGTTGATACCACAGGCATCATTTGGCAGTTGCCATACCCTGGGTCAAACCCACCCTCCAATCCCAAAGATAATGAATGTAGACATTCTTGCCCCCCTCTAACAAAATCAGGGAGCCTATTGGATCAGCACAACTACTGTAGATTGTGTCCCATGCATACAGTTGGCACACCACGCGTTCCATGTGGTGGAACTACAATCATCAACACCATCATCCCCTCCAAGCTGGTCACCAAACTCAGAGACCTTGGTTTCAGCACCTCCCTCTGCAACTGCATCCTAGACTTCCTTGCCAACAGACCCCAACTCGTCAAACTGTACAACCGCTCCTCCTCCACCCTGACCCTGAACACAGGTTGATAGGCCTGATAAGCAAAAACGACGAGTCGGCCTACAGGGAAAAGGTTCAACACCTGGCAGCATGGTGCGCTGACAACAACCTGGGCCTCAACACCAGTAAAACCAAAGAGATCATTGTGGACTTCAGAAAAACTAGACGCTGTGAACACTCCCCCATCTACATCAACGGGATGGAGGTGGAGCGTGTTTCTGGGGATCCACATCTCCGAGGACCTCTCTTGGACCCTTAACCCCACTTCAAAAAGAGGTCAAAAAGTCAAAAGGCGCAGCAGCACCTATACCTCCTGAGGAGACTGAAGAAAGCCCAGCTGTCTCCCAGGATCCTGACCAACGTCTACCGCTGCACCATTGAGAGCATCCTCACCAACTGTATCACAGTGTGGTATGGCGACCGGAAGGCCCTGCAACGGGTGGTGAAAACCGCCCAGCGCATCGTTGGCACCAAACTCCCTTCCAGGCAACCCGGTGTGCCCTTGGAGTGTATGGAGGGAGTATAGGGATTGTCCAAAACACAAAGATCTTGAAGTAATATTGAATGTTTACCTCACATGAGGTTGGTCTTTAGGTTTTTTGATGTTCAGAAGAATACGCTGCACCCTAATGTCAGGAACCTCTGCCACATTAGTGTCTATCGCAAACACACATTCAAATGAAATGTCTTGATCCTCCCAGACATCTCTAAAGAAAGCCACTGTAAATTCATATTAGTTCCCCGGACTCTCATTCAGTCGCCACAGGAAGGGAAATGCAGCTACAGCCAGTCAAGCCTAGGCATAATCTATACAACTCCTCTATGCAGTCGGGGGGGCAACCGCACAAGCAGTTCCCTCTGGAGCGAAAGAAGAGAAAAAAAATCGCTTTCTGTGTCGCTAATGGCTCGATGCGGCACCCCGACTGAGTTCATTTCAGCTTATCCTCTCCCTACTGGGCCCCTGATGCAATTACACCCCCACATCTGCAGGGGGCTCTCTCTTTCTCCGTTGCCTGGCCCCTGGCCCCCTTGGATGGGGGGAGAAGGGAGGCTCACACTCACGATTCACGGTTAATCAATCATCGCGCCGCCTTAATGACGCCCCGCTGCTCCCCTAATATCTTCTGGCAGGGGCGGCCCGCCGCTGGCTCAGAGCTCATGCAGGCACACATATGGCCGCCTCGAGTGAGTGACAGGACCCCTTTTGCGCGTGGCACCCCGCACGCCGGATGCCATCAGCCACACACAGCCGCCGCCGGCAAGGAGCGGAACAGTGGAGAGGAAAAAAAAAGGAGAGAAAAAGACAGAGGGAGAGAGAGACAAAATGAAAGAAGAGAGGAAGAGCCTCTTGAGTCTTGCCTGCTCGGCTAGGCACCCCTGTCAAAGTGAAATGTCAAAAACTATGCAAGTAGGTCATGTAAGAGATGTATTCCTGCCAACTATGAGACACCCCCAACAAGTATGAAGTTAGTTCATTCACTTTTTGCTAAATTAGCAGGGTTCAGATGCTTGCAACCTTGTATGTGAGGGAGTAAAACAAAGTTTATTTTCTCCAAATACCATGTCGTATAGTATAATAGTTTAATGGGACTGTGAGTCTGACACTCCCCAAATCCCAATCAAGCTATAACTAAATGGACTTTATCTTTCATAGGTAACTTAGAGTCAATGCCGTTATTAAAGTCATCTGATTTAACCTGTATTTACCATTCAAATAGGACCAGCTACATAGTGTACATTCCAACAGAGAAAACAGGAAACAATCAACATTCTCCAATAACAACATTTAGAGTTACATGGGGTGACACTTGGACTTGGACCCTGTTACAAAGCCAGATAATGCTGTTAGAAACACGGCATCAAACCACTGAAGCAGACAATCTTGCTGATGTTTCAGACCGCAAATATCACATTATGTCTTGTAGCCCAGGCAGTGCGACTGACAATTCTAGGAGAGTGTTATCCATATGAGCCCTTTGGAATCTGGCCAGGGTTCAATTTAAGAACTGTAAACTCCCAACTGAAAATACTTTGCATTTTTCAAATCTACAATAAAAATATCAGTTCTGAACTCTCAATTGAAATCGGACTGACTGCAACTCTGAAGCCGATCAGTGATACAATTGCCTCAGAGTGACCTCTGACACTGGCACGCGTGATCATCTCAGAGCTGGAGCATCAATTTGTTTCCTGGCCTCTTTCATAGGGCGGAGATAATCGATAGTACCGTTTCCATGGAGAAGAGTGGAGGGCTCCTTGGGCCCGGGCATTTGCATTAAGAGGGGGGCGATCAGGGGCCCATCTGTCCACCAGAATGCCTCCTAATTTATGTTAGCTGTTGTTGTTGTCGTTGTTGTCATTACACTCCACATCTAGCATATCTCTCCCTCTCTCCCTCCCTCTCTCTCTCCCTCCCTCTCTCTCTCCCTCCCTCCCTCCCTCCTTCTCCTCAGTGGTAGTGACAGCAAAGTAGCTCTGGCACTAAAAGAGCAATCCATCATCCGTTTAGAGCTCCACTTTGACATTGTGCACAGAACGGTGTTAACACTGGGAAGATTAAAACTAAGTGCCTGGGGTGTTCGGTGGAAGATATCGGGAAAACAGAAACATCTGATAGGAAATACGGCTCCAAAAGCGGACGCAGTCACACAAGCCACGTCCAAGGCACATTCTTTTTTACTAGTGTACTGTAGATAAGAGAAATGATACAAATGATGTGTCATGTGATCTTCTATGACACTTGTAACGATCATAGCCTATTGATAAACTGTTTGCAGTTGCTTCTGATTTGGAATTTCTGAAATGTTCACCTCAAAGTCAATTTACAGGGTATGGGAGTAATGCAGTTTTTTGAGGCCATCTATGGAAATCATAATGAAATTGATGAAAGATAGGAAAACTCAACATGGATGTCCTGTGATCTACAGGTGGTTCTTCTCTGGTTGTTCAGAAAGCAAGATCTGGTACCTTGCTGTGCACGAGCACCAGCAGATCGGACTAGAACATCAAAGTTAAAATAGATTAAGTCAATTCCTCATCTCCCATCTCCCAAATGCAGTCTGGATGGTTATTTGTGTGCATTTGGCCCATGTAGTTGTACTTTGGTGACCCCTGTTTTGGACCAAAATTACTTGATCCAAAAGATATCTGCTGGACAAAATCTGTTGCAATCAACTGAACGTTGTCTGACATTATGTTTAGTTAATACATTTAAAACTAGTATGAAAAGGTATGCTTACAGACAGGCTACACCTGATCAGTGGTCACACAAAATAGCTAGTATTTTATATATTTGAAATCATGGCATTATTGCTGATGTAGTGGGAATGGCTAACTTCAGTTAGCACAACAGAGACAAATTAATGAATGAATGCCATGTGCAGTGTTCAAATACTATTCATTTAGTAATGAGGCTCTCTTCTGTGGTCCTTAATACACAGCACTGATAGTTGATTCAATTAATGTTCCCCTCTCCCTTCTGCTCGGTAGCAGTAGACAATTTAAAATTGCGCTCCCTCAATGTTCCATGAAATTGCGCCATATTCTCATGTCTCTTTAATTAATGCAACCCTTGTTACATTGCAGTCACCTTCGATATCATTATTTGTCTTTCTTGAAAGGAAAGCGGCTATAGCATTTTCTTTGTGACTACTACACACACATCTGGAATCGGGGGGAAAAGATAACCATCATATACAGTTCTTTTTTAAATTATTATTAAATGTTTTTCTGAGTGGGGCAGTCCCACTCATATTTTTCATTTTATTTGACAGATACAGTGAAGATTTAGACAGGAAGGATGGGTGAGAGAGAGGAGGGATGACATGCAGGATATGTCCCCGGCCGGAATCGAACCGAGGACCCTGCGGTTACATGGTCAGCGCTTAACCCGCTACGCCACCTTAGCGCCCCCATCATATACAGTTCTAAAGGTAAATTCTGACACTTTCTAAAATAATGTCAACGCATGACAGTTGAGGTGCTGGATAGAAGGAACTTTAAAAGCAGTAGGATCGACAAATTGATTTGTCAAACAAAAGAAAGAGAGTCACCATAGATCCAATGACAATATTCTACTAATTGACCGATGAAACTGATGGAAAGATGTACAAGATTGATTTAAAAAATAATAATAATAATAATAATAATAAGTTAACAAACTCAACATTATGTTCTTACATAGTAGTAATTTCCCAAACCATTCCCCTTTCTTTAATTCTCGGAGAATTGAAGAAGTAACTTGAATGTCAATCTTATTCCGCAATTTGATTTTGAGGGGATATATTTTAAAGGAGGGGTCACTTATTTTTCGGTGTGATAGTGCCATCTGCTGGATATGAGTGGAAGTGGAAGGAAGAAATCCAGACGCCAGAAACAGACCCTACACCCGCCAGTGGGCGACAACCCAGTGATCAACCTCTCAAACAAGGTTCTCACTCACTACACATCAAATCTCTGTTTTGTCTAAAGGACTAAGTGTTGTCCCTACATGCACAGTTGACTCTTTTGGAATCAAAACTGCCTTTTTTTCCTTCTTTTTGGGGGGGATTAAATTGAAGTATATGTTTGGTAATTCTGAAACACAAGGGTCTAACAAACCTGTGTTTAGAAATAGGAGCACATTTAGTGCCGTCTGTGTAAATCCCTCCATCCAAACCTTCTGCAGTGTTGAAAAATAAATCCTGGAGAAATACAAAATACATTTCTCTCTTTCGAACATGAACCCCAATGAAAAATTGGCCACACAAGAACTCTCCAGAGACAATTTGAGAGGCTGGTCATTGGTGACTTAATCTGTGAATTAGCCTCTCTATTCCTTACTTTTAATTTATAAGGGATTTCTATTTATAATTGAAGGGCACATCTATGGGTTCTACTTTTGCTCCAGATTACACCACTCTATATGTGTGTTTTTTAGCACAACTTTGTCTTCTACCTTGACAACAATCCTTTTTGTAAAAAAATAAAATCCTCAAATGGTACAGATATTTGGATGTGTTTTGCCTTTTTCAGCGACAAATTTAGGAACTGTTGGAATTTGTGTCATTCCATAATGGTATTTACCCTATTTAAGGGTAATGATTCTTGAGCATGATCTGATATGTGGATTGAGTTAAATAATGGGAGACTAATTAGCACACTGTACAAGAAAAAAATGGTAGCAAGCTAGTAGCACTGCTAGAGTGCCCACCCTAGAACAAAAACCTAAACACAAGACTTTTGTTTTTGTGTACACAGGATAGGTTTTGGCCACTCTCGTGGTCATCTGTGATGACCGTTGGAAGTCCTCCAGCCATGTTTCTACCTCCTCCCTGGTGCTGAGTTGGAGCTTTAAAGAGGCCGTGAAACCTCCCCGCTCCAGTGGAGTATATGAGCAGATATTATGCCAGTACCCCTCAGGGACAAGTTGCTGTTTAAACACATTAAATGTAAGGTTAGTAAATCAACCATCACAATATCACACTTTAAAATGTGATTGTTTGGAAGGCTTGTTTTCTAAATATTCAGATTACCCAAAAAATCTAAGGATAGTTTTATTTCCTAGTTTGTGTGTTAGTAGGCCCAACAATGACAAATATGTAGGTACATAACTGTAAAAGTGCATTTTGCATAATAGGTCCCCTTTAAAATTTGAGTGGGGCAGGGCCCACATGCTGGCTCACTGAAATGGCTGGAACAGACATACACCCACTAAATAAACCGTCTGGACCATAGTTCATTTGATCAGTTACACCTGTATTTGGACTGTAAAATGGCTGTTGATATGGGTAGAGGCTAGATCCGATCAACACAACGGACACCTAACCCTAACCATTCGATACCTGTGCCTAAACTTAACCGTCCAAACTAAGCCTAACCTCAAGATGCTCCGGTATCCCCAAGTCATCCTGCTTTCCACAAATATGACACCACTTAATTTTCATGGCTGCCTCTTTTCCCTCTCTCGCTCGTCTTTTCCCTCTCTCACTTCTCCTTCAGTAGTCTACCTCATCACGAGTGCTTCGCCAACCAATCAGGTAGCGGTATTGCCCTGCCTTCCCCTACCATCCTAGGTTTCGCAAATTCGCTGACGGCGAAAGCAAAGTACCCGGATGCGTTGCTCTTATGAATTGCCGCTATTTCCGGTCGGCGCGTTAAACATGTCCTGCCCCCAGAGAATGACTGACAGGCCGGTAGAACATGAGAATTGCGCCAAAGAGAGTTTGAATTTTGTCAGCTGTAAAGCGGATGTGTTTCCTAGAACATGTACATGCAATTGCGTATCACATTATTGCATTACAATTTGAATATTGACTCAAATAACGCAGGCAAAAGTGGCAAATGAATATGCTATTTTGGGATTGCATAGTAATTTTCACATTAGAATGAACTTTTGAATTTTGTCAGCTACAAAGCAGCGCATGACTTTGCTTTGCATTATCATTTTAATATTGACAGCAAATGTGGTACAACAGGTACATGAAAATGCAAATGCAAATCATTTGAATTTGAATATTGTCTGAAAGAATGCATGCAAAAGTGGAACATGCAAATGCAATCTCAAATTTCATTAACATTTGAATTAAGTTTATGCTTCCATAGTTTAATAGCCACTACTAACTTCAGTCATTTGCATAATGAGTATAGTGCTGGCTCAAAAAAAAGAGTTCATCATTTGTGGCCAGTCACCTCAAATGAGGTCTCTGACATGGTTGGAATCAGTGACGTTGTTAGGCCTGGGCATCTAGCCCTGAATGTTTTATGAATAGCCCTGGATCTCTGGATCCTGGGGGGGGGAGAAAAGTCTACTTTCAAGGTAAGGAACCATCTGCCTTTAAAAAAATAAAATACTGAACCAGCCTTTTAATGCAGAATGCATCGTTTCCTGGCCTCACAAACCACCAGACGGCAATATAGCTTAATTTATAGCATACAGACGTACCTTCACATGGCAAGTGCAGGGCAGGAACATGTACCAGTAGACTAGAAAGGGTGGCTGCATCCAAACGTTCATACTTTACACTATTAGTTGGCATTCTGTGGCCTTTTCTGAATTGTTACGAGCACGACTCCTCTGTCTTACTTGCTTTTTGAAAATATGTATGGGAACCTAGATCTTCTTCTCCAATGTGTCTTCAGTAGGACGCGACTGGAGGATGGTGGGGAGGACGACTAACAATGAGAAGAAAGTATGCAAGATAAGAACATTCTTCAGTAGGGAAAATGTGGCAAAAGGCATAAGGCCTATGCATAAAATGACAGGACGTCATACCAAATTTGCCTTTCAATGTAGTATGTATTCAATGGACGCTATTCATAAAGCACTCAATTTCAGTCCCAATACGCTGACAAGTCATTTGTGGACACAAACATGTGGCGCTGACATGAAAATGATGATATTTGGCTGCCAAACATGCTCCAACTTTAATAAAATGTAATATTGTTAATGATTTTTAAAAATGGTTGAGGTATAGCGACTGGTCATCACACTAGCTACTTTACTGTACCAGTATATATTTTGAAAACATACAGAAATAGTTGCGATATCCCATAGCTTCACTAACAGTAGCCTATCTAACCAGTAATAGCCTAACAAAACTGTTCAGAGCGCATCTCATTCAAGGATTTTCCACTACAAACTTTTGTGAATGTTTGTTGAAATGAATCAAAACAGGCATATCTGTCATATTATGAGTGGGACATAATTTCCCAATTCCTGCACACATGTTGAATATTACCAGTGTAGGCCTACTGTGCATAGGCTTAATGTGTATTAATTTAAAAGAAACTCAAAGAAAAAATGCTATCAAAGTCATGCCTTTAATTGAAAGTTTGAGAACACAAACAGTTAGAATGACAGACATCATTAGTGAAAAGTGAAGTACTTTTGACACATTTTAAGCCAACTCTTCCTCGCCCTCCTCCTCAAACTCTCCCTCCTCCTCAGCTGTGGCATCCTGGTACTGCTGGTACTCGGACACCAGGTCATTCATGTTGCTCTCGGCCTCAGTGAACTCCATCTCATCCATGCCCTCCCCGGTGTACCAGTGCAGGAAAGCCTTACGGCGGAACATGGCGGTGAACTGCTCTGAGATACGCTTAAACAGCTCCTGGATGGCAGTGCTGTTGCCGATGAAGGTGGCAGCCATCTTGAGGCCACGGGGTGGGATGTCACACACGGCCGTCTTGACGTTGTTGGGGATCCATTCCACGAAGTAGCTGCTGTTCTTGTTCTGCACGTTCAGCATCTGCTCATCCACCTCCTTCATGGACATGCGGCCACGGAAGATTGCAGCCACTGTGAGGTAGCGCCCGTGGCGTGGATCGCAGGCAGCCATCATGTTCTTGGCATCAAACATCTGCTGTGTGAGCTCGGGTACAGTCAGGGCTCTGTACTGCTGGCTGCCCCTGCTGGTCAAGGGGGCGAAGCCTGGCATGAAGAAATGCAGACGTGGGAAGGGCACCATGTTGACAGCCAGTTTACGCAGGTCAGCATTGAGTTGGCCAGGGAAGCGAAGGCAGGTTGTCACTCCGCTCATGGTAGCTGACACCAGGTGATTGAGGTCCCCATAAGTGGGCGTGGTGAGTTTCAGTGTGCGGAAGCAGATATCGTAAAGAGCCTCATTGTCAATGCAGTAGGTCTCGTCTGTGTTCTCAACCAGCTGGTGGACTGAGAGGGTGGCGTTGTACGGCTCGACTACAGTGTCTGATACTTTGGGGGAAGGCACCACGCTGAATGTGTTCATGATGCGGTCAGGGTACTCCTCACGGATCTTACTGATGAGCAGGGTGCCCATACCAGAGCCCGTGCCCCCTCCCAGGGAGTGGGTGAGCTGGAAGCCTTGGAGGCAGTCACAGCTCTCTGCCTCCTTTCTCACCACATCGAGAACAGAGTCCACCAGCTCTGCACCCTCTGTGTAGTGACCCTTGGCCCAGTTGTTTCCAGCTCCACTCTGGCCTAACAAGACAAATAAATTGCGTCATATTTTCGACAACACAAATTGCAAATGGTGCAAAACAATAGGCTCACTGTGTTCTGTACAATTTTGAGGTTTGAACAGGCCTTGTATGGACAATAATAATGGGACTACAGCCAGTCTTGGCATCAATCCACTACACTACAATCTATGATTTACATGATTTGGCCCAATAGTACTTGAGGGGGGGGGGGATGCACATTTCAGGTGTAATAGTAACAGTTATATTGCACGTCCATCTTCAGGATTAAAAACCTAAGAATAAGAAACATTAACTGGGCTCACCAAAGACAAAGTTGTCAGGTCTGAAGATCTGCCCAAAGGGACCAGACCTTACGGAGTCCATTGTGCCAGGCTCCAAGTCGACCAACACGGCACGTGGGACATACTTGCCACCTGATAAAAAGATAGGGTGTTATATGCTTTGTGGACTACGCAGCTACCATCAGCATGAGCAAATTACGCACGTACTTCACACACTCAAAATGGTGAATGGATTAAGATCAATGAAAAAGGATCAATGGACCTACCGCTGGCTTCGTTGTAATAAACATTGATCCTCTCCAGCTGCAGGTCGCTGTCCCCGTGGTAGGAGCCTGTGGGATCGATGCCATGTTCGTCGCTGATCACTTCCCAAAACTAGAGGGGGAGGGAATTACGGAACAAGAGCACCTTCACGTTAACGGTGGAAAAGTGTACTACAGACTGTTTTCGACGGTTACAGACTATATGTAGCTAGATGGTCGCCACACACCCGGCGGCTCGGGCGCCGACCTGCCTCTTTAGCCGCCGTATTATTATAACGTTGCTCAACGTTTAGTCTTTTAAGGGCTCCGGTGTGCTCTCCTGTCAATCCTAGTGCCACCCAGAATGTTCCATTACAAGAAATACGCCCACATTTAAATAAACGAATTCCGTGTCTAGTCTGTGCTAGTTAGCTTTAGCCACATCTAGCCTACTGTACAATTTCAGCTAAGTCATTGGCTGCGGTGACAGGTGGTGGACACCGAAACCTTCTGTAAAAATAAGCCCGTGTTGAGCAACGTCACGTTAAACGGCTGCAGGGACCCAGGTCGACGCCGGTGTCTGTAACCGTCGACATCAGCTACTTCTAATATAAAAATATATTTTACAAAATTTGAATTTTTTCATTTTATTTACTTGTCTAATGAATTAGTAAATTAATTCAAACTCACCTTCGCTCCGATTTGGTTCCCACACTGTCCGGCCTGCAAGTGAACAATTTCCCTCATGTTTAACAAGAAAAGGCGACGATGTGGCTTCTTACAAGTGTACAGGGCAACTGACGTCGAACTAATGGCGCGGACGGAGAGGACGGAATTTATACGCTGTGACAACGAAGGAACATGGACGCGATTGGTTTGAAAACCCGTCATTCGTAATATAAAGGCATCTCATTGGGTGGCGAACGTGTATTCGTCGTTTTGATTGGCTGTTACGACACAGTACACTGTTGTCAATGGTAATCGAAATAGAAACATTGACCAGTCGCTGGGATACCTTTGTATCCTTTGTTACTAGGTACGCTAGGACCGGTGATACAAAGCTGGTCAACAAGATAGCAATGTATCCAAGCACCCATCAAGTTAGATAGCCTACATGTTAGAACATGTCCAACTCTGACAGCTCTATTATAACACTCTCAGAGTGTTTTCATCTTGTAAGAAATGCTATAGCTACATGCAGAGTGCAGAATGCTAAAGCTACATGCAGAGTGCAGAATGCTATAGCTACATGCAGAGTGCTGAATGCTATAGCTACGTGCAGAGTGACTCAACATCTTTTCATCTTTTTTGATATATATATATATATAATGGAAAATATGTTGTACTCTCAGAGTGACTCTGCATGTAGCTATAGCATTTCTTACAAGATGAAAACATCGTCAGCAACTGCAACGTGGAGTTATTGTTTAATGTTATTGTTAAATTCACCATATCAGTGAATTATAACATCTAGACTTAAAAAAAAAAAATGCAATTCAATACTATCATGCATAGGCCTACATTATGACTTGGGTGTAAAAGCGGACTTTGAACACGGTGGTACATGTCATAAACTGCAGTATAGTTTGCCAGAAGGAAGGGCAATGAAAGACATTGGAATAAAGTAATAGCTCCAAGCTCCCCTAGATGAGGCTTCTTCATGCATTAGCATGGCCATTTTTATTTGCAGAACGAGGGATTTGCGGTGAACTACCTAACCACTTTAGTGTCCTACTAACCCTAATTCTATAGCATCCTAATAGAATGACACCTGACGACCGAGGCTAGGTTAACAAAGAGTGCAGGAACTGGCCAGTGTAATGCAGCACCTGTATGCATACTGAGAAGAGGGAGGAGAAGATGACATTGTCAAAATGAGGACATGGGAAAATTCTCATCCATTCAAGGATGTTTCCATTGTCCTCATTTAACTAGACTTCCTTTGATTTGTCCTTTTTGTTGTTGTTGAAAAAAGGCAGTGAGCTGAGGCCAGTTGAATTAGATTGGCTTTAACAATCTAGGCAACTGAATATTCAAGCAGCAAGTGGAGGTACTCTTAACAACATGTTTGTATGGTACCATCTTTAAGCTTAAGGCTTGACCATGAGGAAGTACCGGTGCACTGGTTTCAAATTCATGTATTCAAATAATGACGTAAACTCTGGAGATGTTATCCTCCTATGATACATTACTGCACTAGTCAGGCAATCTGTTGAACACTCTTGCTCAAAATAGCTGCTGAGTATTGTAAAGGTTGGGTAGTCGTGGGTGAGGTCAAGTAAGTTGCCCGCAGAAATGTCCTAATATTATGCAGTGACAATGACGAGAGCTGCTGTCCATACACTGTTAAAAAAAGAAAAAGAAATGCTTACATGCTAAAGGTGACAAAGTGCAGAGTGCAAAAGGAGCAAACATTTTAGCAAAGGATCAGTGCTAGCTAACTAGCAAGCCAATAGACAGCTCCCTGTTCTGTGTACATGAATGAATGAATGAATGAATGAATGAATGGTCTTTATTGTCATTGATATAGTACAGGTACCAAACAACGAAATTTGGGAATCTCATGCTGACTCATTGAGTTTCCCCTCAAGACAGTGCTGCAGCAAGCCATTAGACAGCTCCCTGTTCTGTGTACATGCTCATGCTGACTCATTGCGTTTCCCCTCAAGACAGTGCTGCTGTAGAGGGAAATATAACCTGAAATGGGATGCAGACTCAATAAAAATACCTAGGTGTTAATCTGCCAAAAGATGTCTCAAAATGATCTGATCTTAATTATAGCCCTTTGAATGTAAAACTAAAATCAGATGTACTACGGTGGAGCCTCATTCCCTTCTTGAGTTGGAGCTCCAGGGTGGAGTCTGTTAAGATGAACATCCTACCAAGGTTGTTGTATTTATTTCAGACTCTCCCAAAGCAATTTATAGAATGGGACAAATTAATATCTAGATATCTATGGCAAGGGAAACAACCCAGAATCAGATACAAAACGCTACAGTTAAGAAAAGAAAATGGGGGATTTGGCCTTCCTTGCTTACGAGAATACTATTGCGCAGCTCAATTGAGGCCTATAGTCTGTTGGTGTACCTGTACCCCATCATACTCTGCAAGATGGAAGGAAATTGAGAGTGCAATGACAGAAGGGGTTCAAATAGCAGCTATAGTTGCAGATAGTGAATTAATAAACAACATGACAAATACAAATAATCCCTGGATTAATATAGCATTGAAGATTTGGCAGGAGATAGTGAAATTGTGTGGTATGAGAGACTCACTTAAAATGCTAAGATGGTGTGCATACGACCCTCTAAACAAAATGGATGCTAGATTTAAAATGTGGGTTGAAAAAGGCCTTTCAAGCTTTTTGGCGGGAGATTCACAGAAACCTGGAAGCTATTTTTGAGATGAACATGCCCTTCAAGTGTGACACCTTATACCAGGGGAACATTTCATTTGAAAAGTGGGACACTAACGATAGAAAATCTATATTGAAACTTCTGGTAGCAAGTAAAAAGGCTATCACAAGAAAATAGTTAAAGCCAGATGTACCTACAATGGATGAATGGATAGATATAATTCATGATATATATATATATATAATGGAAAAGATGTTGTTCTCTCTTAGAATTCAGGTAGAAAAATCCTATCGGATCTGGACGAAATGGACGGGATATGTTAAACCTATACGGTCAGATTTTTGAAAAGAACATAAGAGGGTTATGTCATTTTGTTTATTTTACTTTAATCTTTTTCTATTCTAATCTGTGTGATATGTAAGGTGAAAGCTCCCCAAGTTCATTCTCTATTTTGTTTTGTTTTACTTAATCTAAAAAAGGAAAAATACTTTGGTCATAGGAACTGTGTTGATTGTGTTATATTGACTGCATGGCGATTATTGAAACCAATTACCAATGATAATAAAAAAATAAAAAGACAGTGCAGCTGTACGGTATGAGACAGCACTTACATTATTCAAAGCTAACATGAGAACATGCGCTGTGTGGGTTGGATGTGTGTGTGTGTGTGTGTGTGTGTGTGTGTGTGTGTGTGTGTGTGTGTTTTCATCCTCTGTACGTGAGGCTAGGCAAGTGCAGGTTTGAAATAGATTAAAGGGGAGTGAGTAAGCTGTCATGAGGTATTAATGTAATTGTTCTTGGTCCTGTATGCCATCTGCTAGTATGGGATGGAACTGCCAGCTCATCTGATAGGGTAGGCAATGGTACAGGTGATGACATAAGAATTATGTACACAGACACACTGTAGTAAACACCCTCACGCATATCTACACAAGTATACACACATATTAGGAATTAATCCCCCCCGCCCTAAAAATCTATAATTTTTAATTACAGGTATAAAGCACTCCTTTCCCAAGAATACAGAGATTCCAGACAAGTGTTAAAGTAAAGTTCAACCATGAAAAATCACCTTCTGTTTAAGCATGCACAAATATGTGTGTAATATAGGCCTACTTGCCCCGCAATCTCCTCCATAGAACAATCTAAGCGAATAATAAATGGCATAATCCTCAACTATTAACGCATTTACATCTTTACATAAACACTGAGCAGTAAATTCAACAAAGATGGACCAGTGGACATGATGCATACGTGCAAAGGGTGAAATTGTGAAATTGAAAACTAGGCTTGCAAAAGAAGGGGTAAGAGAGATAAATTATTCAGATCCTAGATTGCCTTTCACTGACCAACTGGGTTTTCCATAATTCATGACCCAGTGACACAACACACCCCAGTTCACCCTAGGTTGACAGAACCAATGTGACACAATGGTACTCCCTCAAGTGAACTCATAAAAGTCTAAATTAAGTCGCTCTTTGTGCTCATGTTACACTGATTAATATTGATCATAATCATTGCTATAATTGTCATTATTACTTATAGACTATTTTATTTAAACTGAACAGGTAGATGGTCTTCCAGCTAGGCTCTAGGCCTGCCGCAACTCCACCGGTGCCTACTGGTTAGCTGCAGGGTCATCAGCTGGGGACCACCGCTCACAGATATTTTGCCCCTTAACCCAGAACATCTCCTGGTGACTCCCTGACACTCCCTACAGCAAACCTTCTTCAGGAGGTGCTCCCTATGCCTTGTCTCGCCTTCTCAACCAGAGCCAAAAGCTTGCCTTCTCCGCCTCCTCCGATATCTCCCTGGTTGCCTTGTGCAGTCTGGATACCCCATAGCCCTAGGTCCTTTTGCAGACGCGTTGCTGAGTCTCCAACAAAGCCTCTGCCGCCCACTTCCTTTCTTATACAACTTGTACAGTGTCCTGTTTGATCCTGATGCAGATGCTGATCTGCTCGCAGGATCACCTGCCTCACCTCGCTGAGTTTGGAGGGGGACACATCAAACTGATGGTTCTGCAGGCTTAGGCACGTAGCCTAATCATTGTATTTTATATCGTTGGAAAGCCTGATTAGTCACCTTTACAACGAGGTACAACTTGTAAGGATCATGCATTCGTGGAATGAGCAACACAGCTAAATGTGTGGGTTTATTTATAATTTGCCAAAATCCCCTGCAATATTCTTCTGTTGGTATTCACTCTAGTTTTGAGTTGCTTGGTGGATTGGATGATTGCACTCTCCCACAGTAATAAGGAAAAAACAACACATATTGGCAATTTTTACACTTTTTACACTGTCAGGGACCTCAGTAGTGTGTGGAAGATCCATACATCACAACAGCTTGGCACCTCCTCCTCATGCTGGTCACCAGCCTGGTCAAACACTGCTATGCAACATGGTTGCGTTGGTTACTCTGGCACATACAGCACGCCCAAGCTAATCCCACAAATGTTCAATTGGGTTGAGGTCTGGACTGGCAGGCCATTCCATCCTCTCCACTCTCAAATTCTGGAGGTACTCTGTGATGATCCTGGCTCTGTGGGAGCGAGTGTTGTCCTGGAGGATGGAGTTAGGTCCCAGATTCGGTCCCACTGGCTCCAGAATATCATTCCGATATATATATCATTCCGATATCTCACTGCATTGAGATTGCATTCAATGATGACAACTCAAAACGAGAGTGAATAACAGAAGAATACTGCAGGGGATTTTGGCACATTTTCTTGGGCCGCTACCCACACGGGAGGAATAATCGACCAAAATAACGGTTCCAATTTTTTGGGAGGAGTTTATATATAAGAGTACTATTGAAGCACTCAGAAAATTGTTAAAATGGAAGACTAATTTACTAACTCACTCAAACTCTCCATTTGGAGGCCTCCCCCCCCCCACACACACACAAGACACCACCATTTTGTAAATTTATTTAATTTAGTACTTTCATTAGTCATTTGTATGTTTTACCATGTTACACTCAGCCAATTTCCATAGCAGAAACCACTATATGAAGCTTAGCAGTAGGAAAAAGTTTTCTACTTTGTGTTACAATCTTCTTTATTCAAACTAGAATGTAAAATCAAACCCTTTATCATCTGACCTTGTTTAAAATAGGCCTATGATGGTCAGATAACCATGTATCACTTTTCCTTATAGGGATAGAAAAGACAATGGTGCAATGTGATACATTGCTTTTCTAGTTTCGGTTTGCATTTCCCATGCAAAGCTTCCCTGTCCCTGTGGAAACAACAGAGAGTATAACTGCCTGCTGTGTGTGTGTGTGTGTGTGTGTGTGTGTGTGTGTGTGTGTGTGTGTGTGTGTGTGTGTGTGAGAGAGAGAGAGAGAGAGAGAGAGAGAGAGAGAGAGAGAGAGAGAGTGACAGAGCAAGAAAGCGAGAGGGGGGTTTATATAAGAAACAAACTGCTTCCCTCTGCTGGTGGAAAAAAGGTAACAAGGTTACATACAGATACAGCAGTTGTGTCATGTGTCATTGTCTTTGGTGAACAGATAAATCAATATACACTGAACAAAAATATGAACACAACACTTTTGTTTTTGCTCCTAAGACTTTTTCTATGTACACAAAAGGCCTATTTCTCTCAAATTGTGTACACAAATCTGTTCAAATCTGTGTTAGTGAGCACTTCTCCTTTACCGAGATAATCCATCCACCTGACAGGGGTGGCATATCCAGATGCTTATTAGACAGCATGATTATTGCACAGATGGGCCTTAGGCTGGTCACAATAAAAGGCCACTCTAACATGTGCAGTTTTATCACACAGCACAATGCCACAGGGGTACGTTGGCAGAGAAGGTCAGTTAGGTACTGGGGGGGGCATCTGTGGAGGGATTTGTAGGTGAGAAGGAGGATTTTGTATGTGATACGGGACTTGACCGGAAGCCAGTGGAGGTGAATGAGGGTGAGAGTGATGTGCTGCCAGGGCTTGGTGTGGGTGAGAACCCTGGCAGCTGAGTTCTGCACATACTGGAGCCTGTGGCCCCGAACAGGACTCCATTGCAATAGTCCAGGCGGGAGGTGAAATGAAATAGGATAACCCTTCAATAGATAGATAGATAGATAGATAGATTCATTCACAACTTAAGTTTCACGTTATCAATCAATCAATCAATCAAACAAGTCATCAAATAAAAAAGAACAATGCTTCATTATCAGGCCAGTTCATGACAGAATAGCGGTGCTCTGTAGGCTAGCAACCCGTGCTCCTACCCTGCCAGTCTGCACTGATATTAGAGGACTGGTAACAACAATGCAACAATTTCGCAGCTGAACATTAGTTACATTTCAGGCGTCAAAGGGGGGAAATGCAACATGGAAATATGTCAAAATGCGGGACTGTCATGCACAAATCAGCCTTAAAACATGTAACGTTAGATAGCTAACCTTAGACACACAGCTAGACACATTGACATAATAGCATTTTTTTGTTATGCTTGTTATAAAGGTATATAATACATTGAAATTACATTAAACTAAGATAATACGATGGTTATCATCATTTTTTAAAATCTTTAGTAGCGAAGAAAATAATTACATTAATGTTTTTTTTTTCCTGCTTGTCTTCCTGCTTATCTTCTTGCCGATGATTCGCAAGGCATTCTGGAATTTGTTCGGAGTGTGTATCTGAAAGAAATCAGTTTGGAGGGCTATGTAGCCATGCAAGGCACTGGGAGCAATTTGGGTTTCAGTGTCTTGCCCAAGGACACTTCGACATGTGGCCAGCCAGGGCTCGAACCGCCGATCTTGCGATCATTAGACGGCGGCTGTACCTCCTGCGCCACAGCCGCCCCATTCAGAACAAGCAACAAAAAAAACGCTTAAGCAAGCCCACTAATAAACTGTACATAATACATATACTAAATAGACTAAAATCTGCTTCCTTTGGTTTTCACGTTATCATTGAAATAGCCTGGGTTGGTGATGTTGCCTGCTGGGTCGTAAAACGCCACCGCAATAAACATTCCACTCCCATTGGTCGCCAAGCCGACGCCCACTTGCTTTGAGGACTTCCAGACCATCTGTGTGAAGTTACCTAGGAAGGGAGTCAGCACAAATCAAAAGGATGTCATTCCAACAGACAGCCCAGACACAGCATACGTCAGCACTATGTAGGCTGAGTATCAATCAATAGCATCAGCAAAATGCATCGTATTGACAGTGGGACGACGTAAACATTTAGTGAATTTTGCCTGTAGGTGTAGCATCAGCAAAAGGCATAATATTCACAGTGGGACGTAAGCGGGGTGGCAAAGGCAGAAACCACCCAACTTGTAACCCGAACATTACTGACCCAACTTGTAACCCCAACGTTGCTGACCTGAATTGTTACCTGAACTTTGCTGACCCGACTTGTAACCTGAACGTTGCTTGTTAGAATCACGCACTAACCCTAACCCTATTTTTGTGCTAATCGTTGCTAATTGTTGTTGTTTATGTTAAAGTGACTGGCCCGATCGAGGTGTTATCGCGATGACACTGCGGTCGCTGAGATTGGATTTCCGTCAAGGACCATTGGACATGCACCCCACCCCATCAACCCGCCGTTGTTGACTATTGACTTTTGACTGACCCGATCGAGGTGTTATCGGTCGCCGAGATTGGACTTCCATCAAGGACCATATACATGGACATGCACCGTCCAGCACATGGCAGCACTGATTAGATTAGACACACCATTTGGTTATACAAGGCAGTAATGTGGTGTTATTATTAGTGACACGGTATGCTTATTTAGTGTAAGCTTGATGTAGTGTAAGCAAAGTAGATGGTTATACAAGGCAGTAATGTGTTATTATTAGTGTTATTGACATGTATGCTTGTTTAGTGTAAGCAAAGATGTAACCCCTCCCTCCCCTCCCTTCCCCCACCCCTCCCCTACTGTTGTCTCGTGTCCCCTCCCCCTCATCTCCCCCTCTTTTTGTAATCTTGTAATCATTGTTTTTAATCATTGTTTTCTATTGTAAAGTGCTTTGAGTTGCATTCATGTACGAAAGGCGCTACACAAATTAAGTTTCACTTCACAAAAGTTAATGCTTAATACTAATAATGTCACACAAGACGGAAGTCGTAATTCACGTAACTCTTACGCAACGAATCTTACGTTTTTGACAGGCGGTCAAACTCTGGTATAGCCAGATAATATGACCCCACAGACCTATTTCTTGGTCTACAGAAACGATCCCCCAGAAAGTAATAATTTGGAGACTGTGTTAACCCATTTCTAATCATATCAATATCTTAAAGTTGCCTGGTCGCTTAGACTGTTTGTACTATCAGCCAACTCACAGATCACTTCGACATCTTTTTTAGCATTGTTGTGTTCTTCTGATAAAAATCAAGGTTATCTTACCTGCTCCACGCTGAAAACCAGGAGATGAGAATTTATACTTCTCAATCTCCTTGTACCAAGAGTCAGTCACATCGGAGCCTACAGTGTGAGTAGAGTACACATTTTACATGCCTTAGAGCACTAACTCTGAGTATTTTCGTCCCTTTTTGTGTGTACAGTATTGACCTTCATCACACTTCCCGATTCGCTTACTTTCTGTTATTGTTAGTACCGTAAACAATTGTTTTTTACAACCCCCCCCCCCCCCCTCATATGCATCAGCTACAAAGAATAACAGGAAGTATGAATACAGTGGATCACAACGGAAATAATTCCTAGGATTTTATTGTGTGCTCATTCCTCGACAGCCCATGTAAGTGTATGACATATGGCATTGATAATACCTTTTTATGTACATTTCATGACTGTCAAATAAAAACCAACCAACCAACCATCCTAGGGGTGAGGAATATTAAAATCAAATGTAGGCCTCAATGTCTGCCACACCACTGGTTTGCACCAGTGTCAGTAAATTGCAGTCGCTTTGGATAATAAAAAAAAAAAGTCTGCTAAATGGCATAGGCCTATGTAAATGTACCTGCAGAGGAAGATGTGCAGGTACATGACTCACCTGTAGGGGGTGCTGTGTTGGAGCCAGAGCGATACCAGATGTTCTCTCCGTGGCCCTTGCCACTGTTCGTGAGCGTGTTGATGCTCACTAGGTAAGATGCCCAATCCTGGGCCTCTTTGGTGAGGGCGGGGCTTAGGGAGAGAGGCCCTGCCCCATGTTGGCTACGGTATTGGTTCAGGGATTTCAGAAGAGACTGTCCAAACTCTTCCAGCTTATTGGCTATACAAGGATAGAGATGGAGAAGGAGAGGGAGAGAAAGGGAGAAGGATTATTAATTCCATAAGCAATTATTACAAATCAATACATTTAAGTATAATATGGATACATAAATCCACTATCATAGAATCCACCCCATCAGCAGCAAGTTCCATCAATTATTAAGCTACATTTAAAATGTTAATCAACGTTAATGAAAGAATAACATTTTAAAAAGGCTTTTAGTTTCATAGATTTTTGGATTGATTGAATGCCTTTTTTTTCTATTCTTGAATAGGAATTTCAATTAACTTCCTGAATTAGTGTAATTGAAAAGGAATGGACTTCCAAATTGAACATAATACTGAACTAGGTCACTGCATGTCAGCATATCACTCACCAGACCACGAGTCGCTGGTGCCCACTGTCAACGCTTGCATTTTCACAGACACATCCTCCAGGGGTTTGTTGGTGACCTTTGACCCTTTAGGGAGGACATTCTGAGCATAGTAGCCAGTGTTGGTGATGTTACCAGCAGGTTGGAAGTGTGCCACTACTATAACCATCCCTGCACTCGTGCTTGCCCTCCCGACTCCCACCTCCTGGGAGCTACGCCACACCAACTGTGTGAACTGTCCTTAAGAGGTAGAAAGGTGGACAGAGAGGATGAGTGAGGAGATAGTCGGCAGTGAAGTGATAGCCAGAATGCAAGAAACCAGGGTGAGTGATTGCTGATATATATTTCCATTAACTTGTTTTGGATTATCTAAAGTATGTGTTACAGGAATTGTGTGAAAATGGGAAATGTATGCATATCCCGGTTAATCTAGACATTTCCCAACTCACTGACCTACTGCTGTTCAAACATGCATCTCTGTCCACAGAAACCGGGAGATGTACAGATTAATCAGGGGGAATGGGCACATTTTCTGTTGCAACAGGAAATGTATAGATTAACCAGGATATGTATACATTAACCACCAAGTTATGTATCCATGTTCACACATTTCCTGTAACATACACATTCAAATTTAAGAACATATAATATCAATGCACACGTCTTAAAACATTGAATTCTATGTGGGCTCAGATAACATACTGTAGGAATGAACACTTCAGACCTTCTTTGATGTAGCACACCATGCAAAATGTAATCCTTTCTGATAATGTTTACCTGTTTTGTCCTGATGTCCTGGTTTGGAAAAGTCATAGTTCCCTTCTTGTTTGTACCAGGCATCTACAACTTCTTGACCTTATCGCAAGATAAATTATTCCATCAGGCTTTACATACAACTGCGAATTTACATGCAACTGCAGATCATTAACATATAAAGATATTTGGATTTTGCATAAGAGGGCAGACTAAGAAGATGATAGCATAATCACATATGTAAAGTTCCCGGATAGATGTATTACACAGATGTATAACCTTATACCTGACATCATAGTCAACTCAGCCGTACTGAGTCTCCTTACCTGTAGCAGTAATGTTTGCTGATCCAGTCTTGGCCCAGATATTCTCTCCATGGGGGGAGGAGGAGTTCTTCAGTACCCCCTCCCCCAGGAGTGTCTCTGCCCAAGCATGTGCTCCCTCACTCATGGTGGAGTTCAGGGTGAGGGCTGGGACCCCGTGTGCCGCCCGACGCTCATTACACACACAAAGAAATTCTCTGCAGAACTTGGCCTGGTCTGAGAGACAAATAGAGCATGCACACACACACACACACACACACACACACACACACACACACACACACACACACACACACACGTGTCAAGTGGTGATGCATTGAATGGGTTTGAACCCAGGTCTGCTGACTGCCACAGCACAGTAATAGCCCACTGAACAAACGTTGCTCCCTAATGCCTATGCTTCAGGAAGCTAATTAAAAACTTAGATGAAAAAAAAAAAGACAAGATGACTTCTCAGCCGTGGAACCACCTTTGTTACAAATGCAGAAGAGAGTTTATTTATCTTGTATGTTTTGTTTGCCTGTTTTTACATTTGTATGCCTGTGTATGGGAGAAAAACTTTAATCTTTGAAAATGTGTATAGACAATAAGGTGTGAAGTGTCTCTTACCAGAGTCCTTTCTCTGATAACCCTGACCCTGTGTCTGGGCGTCGCTGGCTCTTTCAGACTTTCCATTCTGGCACCCTGGTGGTTTGTATGCAGGTGAAGGAGATCTGCCTTTCCATCCCCCTCCACCTGTAACAACAGATAATAGGTATGTGTTAAACAATGTTTTTTTCAGAGATATGAGGATTATATCATATAATCTATGGGATTCACATTAATCACACAAGGAATTGTGATTTATAAAGGGAAAACGGTGTGGGACGTGCGTGCGTGTTATAAATCAAATATTTGTGTGCGTAAACGTTCCGGCTTTCGTAAGTTCGTTTCGTACGCACAGTTTTATAAATGACCCCCCAGGACAGTGAAAAGTCCTAAGTTCCTAACCGAATAGCGCGACTGCTGCATCCACATAGAGGCAGCGTTGCCAGGTGGCCAGCGGAGGTGGAAGAGCAGAGTGATCGGGCAGGGGTTTGGGGGCTGACCATTGCTTGCAAGTAGGGAGGGGCTGTTCCCTTTGCCCTCCCCAGTAGGCGAGCACCAGGGTCTTGAATCTGATGTGAGTTGCTACCGAGAGCCAGTGAAACCATGTGAGGAAATTACTGAGCCAGGAGATTTGGTATAGAGGGAGAACACTAGGACGGAGCCCTGGGGGACCCGGGGACAGCGATCCTCTCCACATCACCTGGAAAGAGCGATCAGCCAGGTAGGATGCAAACCAGGAGAGTACAGAGTCTTCCCAGTTCTGTTCCCAGGCCAGTTTTATTCCATTTCCTCTCAGCTGCCCGGAGCCCTATTCCACAAGCTAGCAGGGTTTCAGGCAACCAAAGGCATGTGGAGAAGATTGTGATGGCCTTGAAGTCAGTGGACAGAGAGAGTTGAAGGATGAGGAAAGAGTGGACAGGAGGGTGGAGGAGGCTGCATCAGTGGATAGAAGTGAGAAGGATTCAACAGAGGGTAGGGACGATAACACAGGAAAAGAGAGTGGTGAGGGTACGCAGGTTGCGACAAGACAGTGCAGTGTGGGTAGAGTCTGACTGGGAGGGGGTGGATTTGAGGGGAAGGGAGAAGGATAAAAAATGATGATCAGAAACTGGAAGAGGGGTAACAGTAAGATTGGAGGTCTGGGAGGATCTGGTGAAGAGAAGGTCGAGCTGATTGATCGCCTTGTGAGTCGGAGGAGAGTGGGACAGGGTAAAGTCGAAGGAGGAGAGAAGGTCAAGTACTCCAGACGAGTGAAACTTCAACTAGATGTTGAAGTCACCCAGTAGTGAGTGTGCCGTCCTCAGGGAAGAAGCCGACAAGGACATCCATCTCTTCTTATATTAAGAAGTCGCCAAACTGACCTGGGGGATGATAGATAACAACAATGTGAAGTTTGACAGTGGAGGTGACAGAAACAGCATGGAATTCGAAGGTGGATATAGACAGGTGTGACAGGGGAAGGACATTATGTAACCACTAGACTAGATTAGATGGGTTCCGAGGGGGGGTGTAGTGTCTATGTGTCCTCCTGAGGGATGAAATAACAGGGATGGGAAGAAAGCACATTGTGATATTTGCCAGTATAGAGATAGAGGGTTTGTGGGCAATACAAGATGTAGGTAGCGCTCAATACACTCAGAGTAGTGAAAATAATCAAATAGAATAAAAATACTTAGTAGTTTGGCCTTCCGCGATGGACTCCACAGATTGACTACTATGTCTTTGTGTCAGGAGGCTGTCGCAGAGGCTGTCACTCTTTGACCGTCAGGATAGAAGTGCAGTTTCTGTAATTGCTGATGACTTGAGTAGGGTTGTCTCCCATCTAACGATCAGTACAACCTGACAGACTTCACCACTCAGTCCAAATGTATTTAGTTCTAGTCAAAGCTGAGTAGGGACTTAAATACCTTGCAGATAAGTTTCAGCCCCTCCCACTGGAGATTGACAGCAATTGGTTTCAAACAGATTGTTTTCAACAGATACTAGGTCCAATGGCTTCAGTCAGGATAGCCACAGCAAACTACCAGCAACACACTGAGTTAAACAAGATTTTTTTTTTTTTTTTTTATTTGTTTTTCAGATTTTATCCCTTTTTCACCCAATTTGGTAGCCAATTTAACCCAACGTAGCATCCAATTATCCCCTGCCTATTGCATAGGATCCGCCGCACGACCCCGTGGCCGGCAGTCCCAGAGGAGGCCGCCAGGCAGACTAGGCTGACTGGCTCCTCGAGCCCAGTACCGTTATTCCGGCGCCCAGGGGGCGGTGTTGCGCGACGGATCCTAGTCCAGAAATACTCCTATACCGCCCTCGGAAGCGGCCGGCCAATATGCCGCTTCCCGTGTGCCTCGGCCATATCTGGATCTGCCGACGAGTTAAACAAGATTACCGGTACATTAATATACTCAGTCTGGAGACAGACTTCACCACAGTTACTCATGCTCCTTGATTCCTCTGCTTGTTTCCCTGTGATGTTTTGAGTAGGATGTATGAAGTGGACAACAGAGAGGATGTGAGGAATCGAATCTTTTTATTTTATTATTATTATTATTATTATTATTTAATTTTTATTTTATTTTTGACCCTTGGTCTGCGAAAGGTTCTCTATAAATACATTTTACATACTTACTAAATAACCGTTGAGAGGTTTCTAACCATTGAGAAAGGGCCAGTGCACATAATCAACGTTGTGTTACCTAATGGGGCATCCAAGGGGGTGTGAGAGGCGCCGGGTGGTAGAACGTTCTTCTCAAAGTAGCCGGCGTTGCTTATGTTGCCTCCTGGGTGGTACTGGCCAACCACAAAAGTAGTCTTCCCATCAGTGGCGAGGCCCACACCGACCTCCCTAGAGTCCCTCCAAACCACCTGGGTGAAATGGCCTAAAATGAAGCAGAAAAAGAAGATGCTTTTCTAATAGTAATGGTGAAACTACACAATTAGAAGTAGTCATTGCTAGTGGTGTTTGGAAGTGTTTGGGAGAAGCAACCGCCGCTATCAATACAGTATGGCATGAGTGTATAGCCCACAAAGATATGAGGTGGCTGTAGAATTTCTTGTTATAGATATTTTTATATATTTTTAAGTAGTCATACTGAGAGCAGTGGTTGCTTCTCCCAACCACTTCCACTAGTATGTTTAATGCTCATAGTTAAGCCAGCCAAAGAATGCTCAAGAATGGACATTAAAAAGTGTTTGGATGAGCCTACAAGACTCCAATCCTGAGGGCCTTTCTGACACACATGGAGGGAAGTTCACATCCGCTGATCTTCTCAGCTGTCCGCACTACTCTTCGCAGCGCTTTTGCGGTTTTGGACAGTGCAGTTCCCATATCAGGCAGTGATGCATCCCGTCAGGATGCTCTCGGTTGTGTTTCTGAAGAACGACCTAGGACCTTAGGCCCAAAGCCAAACTTTTTCAGCCGCCTGAGATAGAAGAGGCAACGTTATGCTTTTTTCACCACCTGGTGTTCATCAATGTGAAGCCCCAGGATCTTGATGCTGTTGACCATCTCCACAGCAGACCTGTTCATGGTGATGGGGCCTTGCCTGACAGTTATTGACCTGGTTATTGACCTGGCTGTACTGTGCCAGGCGGTTGACCTCACTTCTGTAGGCCGTCTGGTTGCCATGCAGTCATGGGTGTAGGGAGTAGAGGAGGGGGCTTAGTACATATACGGTACAGTCATGTTGGTCGATGGTCGATTGGTCAGCCGTGAGTTGGATGGTTAGTTTGGCAACAATGCGGTCCTCCGTTGATATAAGAGGTTTCTCTATGTCTGCCAGGGTTAGTGGCGTATTGCTAGCAACAGCATGTTGTTTGTTTCGCTAGCAAGTGTCTCGCATAAGCAAGCGTCTTGCATATGCATAGCATATTGGGTATTCTTAATGAAATCTTGGATCCGGTTTGATCAAGTGTCTATCACACAAGGATGAGCAATGCCATATCAATCATTATTAATCAAAATAAAATATTTTGGCGTTAGATATAATGTAATGTTAACTTGTGTCAGTGGGTCTTGTGACCACTATTGTGTAGAGTTCGCTTTATCATGTCCATAATCATCGGAAGTTTACTAGTGAAAAAATCTATGTTCTTTATTCTTATCAGTCTTGATTTGTGTATCTCACCTGTATTGGAACCGAATCCAGGCTTATTAAAATGGTAATCTTTGATTTCACTGTACCAGCTGTCAACTGCATCTTTTCCTGTAAAATCCGGTTAAATAATGAAATATCAAAAAAGGTTATACAAAAGGTTTCACATAAACAATAGTACAAGTCTCTATATGCTATTGGAATTAATACATGTTATAGACATAAATAGACATAGAAACTAAGTTATGTATTTGTGTAGAAATAGTTGAAATATATATCTTAAATATCTCTACAGTACATTCAGTTAATTGCATTTTCACAACAATTAATAACTTGTCTATTGATAATTTTTCGTCATTTATATTTTCTCTGTTTTACATATTAATTGCTCACCGTCAAGTTTTTTTGGGGCGGAGCTGTATGCGTAGTAAATGTTCTCTCCGTGATTGGTGGAGCTGTGCTTCATGGTCTTGATTGATATCAGATGGTCTGCCCATTTCTGGGCGGAGTTACACAGGTCTCTGCTTAGTGCAAGAGGTGGGGCTCCATGCCTCTTGCGATATTCATTATGTGCATCCAGAAACTCCCTGTCAAAGCCACTGTCTGTGTGACCATAAAATCATTGACACACACACACACACACACACACACACACACACACACATACACACACACACACACACACACACACACACACACACACACACACACACACACACACACACACACACACACACACACACTAAAGATTGTAAAGGTATTTTGTGACAACGTCTAGCAAAATTGCTAAAGGCCTATAAATTAAAATGTATTTCAAATGATATGAATATGAAGCATTGAATTAATAAATAGAGCCACTGATTTATGAATGATGCTGCTAGTTAATAATAATGATCATTGATATAAAGATTTTAAGATTTATATATTAAGATTATTATTAAGATTTGCTATGATAATTGGGTAATAGCCTACATGAAATGAAGCAAAAGAAAAAAAGAATAATGGTGTAGCAAATTCTAAGGGCTGTCCATGAAAATAAAAATAAATATAAATATTTGTTGGACAAGAGTGAAAAAGTAATTACGCACCTGTCATATTTTTGTTATTCCTCTGAACTGCAACAGAAGGCAAATTAATGTATCAGTGAGGGTCGTTATTGTGCTATCTGTTGGCATGTGTATTGTAGGTGTTTGTTCTATGTTTAGACTCCTCCTTGGTATAGTTGTATAGTTACTATACCACTAATTGTATAGTTTACTCTGAGTTCACTCCACTCATAATATATATTCTTGGGTCTCACCATTGTTAGTGATGATTGACAACATGATTGAGCTATTGAAAACATTGGCATGACACCTCAAACAACATAAATAGTATGCGTGAGACTAAACACTAAAACCATTAGCGCATTCTTGAATACAGAAAAAAACACTGTAAATATGATAGCGCTGGTGAAAGCAGGAACAAGTCGGCAACAGATTTAATGTTCAACTTGAACTTGAGCTCCAACACACCCTCTGGGCTACATCTACCGGTAGATAAGATGTGGATGCCCCTCATCACCTTGAGTAAATACACAACCATCCTGAGATTCATTCACTCACTGATTACAGTAGTTCTTGCTACATGTGCACTTCCTACACACACACACACACACACACACACACACACACACACACACACACACACACACACACAGACACATGGAAGATATATAATGTTAATACCATTCTGAATTACAATAACATGTTTCTTCAAAACACACATTTGGTAAAATATGTGAATAACCTTGATATAAGTGTCTGTATGACATATATGATATAGCAAGTACACATACACAGCCTGCCTCTTTCCTACCTCAGCTAAGCATCAACATACTGTATGTCACAGTGCTTCCCAACATCTGTGTTTCTGTACTCCATCCATGATGATCAAAGATAAATGCCCCTTTCCCAACCCCCTCCTTTACCCTAATGTCCTAAATTAGAGTGCTGTGTAATGGTCAATTCAATTGTTGGAAGACTGACAGATAAATTGGATTACTCCAGTGCTGTGGACTTAAATGAATGACAGATATCATGCTCTAGCATTAACGCATACCATCTGTAAGGGACTTACAGTATATGGACAGTGTTATGAAGATAACAGTTAATACAGCCGTTGTTGTTATTATTATTACCTATTACCAGTGCCATTGTTGTCATTGATAGCAAAATATGTAGTCAGTAGTTGTAATCACCTGATTTCACAGAGCAGCATTACCATTTCAGAAGATTAAATGTTTAATAATCATTGTAACCAGGTGTTTGATTGGTCTCCCTTGGTCTCCTTGCAAAACAGCTCCTAATTTAAATACTTAAGTCTATATAACAGAGGCAAAGGGATACTTTCTTCCTCTTTCCTGTGTCCTGTTGTGAGATTCTGATATTATTATAAAATGCTATACAAGCCCAGGCAGCTAAAAAGACTTTAGCAGCATATATAAGCTTCTTGTCTAGCATCTTAAATACCCATTTACAGTAATTATATCACTTGCAGACTTAATAAATGTTAACATCATCATCAGTTAACCAAATTCTTACCTTTTCCAAATCCTTTTGATGCAGCTCTTCCTCTTCTCTCTCTCTCTCTCTCTCTCTCTCTCTCTCTCTCTCTCTCTCTCTCTCTCTCTCTCTCTCTCTCTCTCTCTCTCTCTCTCTCTCTGTCTGTTTTCTGTTCAGTGCTGAAGATACTGCACCACAGTCCTATATATCTACATCATGATAGCCCAAACCTTCATTTCATTGGAAGAGATTCGACTTAAAGAAATGTCCCAAGCAATACGTGATGATGAGACAAACACACAGGCAGAACCAAAACACACACACACACACAGACAGGCACACTAGTCACACCCACATGTCGGCATGCAGACACACACACACACAGGCACTAGGCACACCCACATGTCGGCATGCTCACACACATACGCGCGTCCGTGCATGCACACACACACACACACACACACACACACACACACACACACATTCCCTACCTATCTTCCGCCATAGACTGAAGACCCTTCTCTTCAGGCTACATCTTGACTGTCTCTCCTAAAACCTCTCCCCCCCCAGTACCCACAGTTCCTCTCAAGGCAGGCAGTAGCTATGGGCAGGGGTGGGCTCAGCCCACCCAAACGTGTCTTTTTTTCAGAATTGTTGATATTCCGGGGGCGTGTTTGAATGTATTATCTCATATTTGTATGTCCATATACTATGTCTATCGATTTAGCTAGCTCCCCCACCCACCAAACCCATACATTCAGAATTCCTATTTCAGTTCATCTTCACTACTGAATGGTCTCAAACACCTCAAAGTAACCAGAATGTTTTGTAATGTAGAAGTCTAGTTCATTTATGTCACCATTCTTTATCATACACAAGCTCTAACCTGTAGAATCTCTGATATGCTGTTTCTTGTCTGAGTATTACCACACAAGGAATGCCAATTTCACATCACTTCCCTCACACTGATGCTATTTAGATAGTGTTCCAGAGCCTAATATGCACTCACATTTACTAGTTGTCATGATAGAAATCTGGAGCACTGAACTATGCATTCCCACATAGCTCTGAATCTAAGAACATAACAACATCTTCAGAAAACGTGGTATAATTTGTATTATTTCACTGGACTCAATTTTCCTATCGCAGTATAGGGAGGCTAAGCGTTTTTGTCCAAATGTAGTCTTTTCAAATCACTAATATAAGTGTGATCAAAGTGGTCTACGTATTTAGCACTATTCTTAACAAGCATTTAAAACAGGAAGCCTGTGACTCCAACATTGTACATGATTTGAACATTATCAAGGGTTTTGGTGAAGAAGTACTACACTTATTGACAATTACTCTACAATGTCAAAATGCTACTGTAGATCAATAGTAGGTTAACTAGTACTTATGCCATATCATATGTCATACATATTCACACATTTGACCAAATGTGTGTTTTGAAGAAACATGTTATTGTAATCGTGTGTGTGTGTGTGTGTGTGTGTGTGTGTGTGTGTGTGTGTGTGTGTGTGTGTGTTGCCTCTCACCTGCAAACCGGAGGGCCATGTTTATCCTTTTGTGAGTACAATACACTCTTGTCTCAGTGATATCCGCAATACTGTTATATACTGTATGAACAGGTTTCACTTGTGTCCTGTCAGCTGACACACAGGAAGGAAGCTGTCTCACCATTTGAAGATGTTCCTGTTTTATTCATCATAACACACATCACAAGATGTAAACAGCAAAATAATAGGTGAAGGAGGTTTTGTGCCTTTTGTGATAAAAGCACCACAGCAGCTCTAAAACACATTGCAATACTTGGCTCAAATCACTTTATCTTTTGTCTTGTGCCACGTATTATTCCCATCTGGACAAGGCAGATGAAGTCAGCTATGAACCTGCAGACAGGTTGTCCCATACACATACACACATACACTAAAGAATGTAACGGTATTTTGTGACAAAGTATGTGTGCAAATTGCTAAAGGCCTACCAATTAAAATAGATTTAAAATGAATAAATAGAGCCAATGATTGATGAATGATGCCGTTACTTAATAATAATAATGATCATTGATCAAAAAATAAATATTAAGATTTAGTTTGCTATGATATGATTGGGTAATACATGAAATGAAGTAAAACTGTAATAGTGAATGGTGTAGCAAATTCTAAGGGCTGTCCGTGAAAATGAAAATAAATAGAAATTATTGTTGGACAAGAGTGAAAAAGTAATTATGCACCTGTCATAGTTTTGTTATTCCTCTGAACTGCAAATTAATGTAAAACATTAGCATGACACCTCAAACAACATAAATAATATTCACAAAACATATTGTGTTTATATACAAAACACTAAAACCATTAGGGTATTCTTGAATACAGAAAAAAGCAAACAATGTGTAGATAAGATAACTCTTCACTGTGGGGGAATGAGGAACTCTCTATATTGATACTGGTAGGTATACTCATTGATTTGGACCATATCCCATTTAGCACTTAGCCATCTTTGCCCACTAGACAAATTGATTATTGTGATTTGTGTGACTACATTAAAGATATTTATCCCTCATTGGGCTTCTGGCTAATTGCTAACATGAGTCATCACTTAGCTCCAACACACCCCCGGGGCTACATCTAGATAAGGAGGGCCTTCCCTGTTTCAAGTGTGGATGCCCCCTCATCACCTTGAGATCCATTCACTCACTTATTACAATAGCTCTTGTATCACAAGATAATAGTAAACAGCAAAATAATAGGTGAAATTGTGCCTCTATTTATGTAGTAATTGGGGAAGTTCAGTAGGAATGATGTCTTTTGTGATTTTCTTTAATATATAGGGCCATCACAGATTTGGTCTTACACACTCCTCTGACAGCCATTTAAAATGTGGCTGCTCATATCACTTTGGGGGCAAGACCTCATTTTGAATGACCATACCTAAATAGGTTGTTGGTGCAATAAGACCAATGTTTCTTGGAGTCTAGAGAACACAAACATATAGTTGGCAAACATTATGACAAACGTGTGCCAGGTATGTGTGCCTAAACCTATTGATGGGAAATAGCTAGGCAAAAGGAATCTCTCGAATCTGGTTCTTCCTGTCAGTCCACCTCTTCAACACTGCCTCCTCCATCACAGTGAAGTAGTCACCACAGATGGGCTTCAAGCACAGAACGACACCATGGCTACACTGCACATGCTTCTTTCTGCGCTGCTCGCATTTTTCAGCATTGCTGCAACTCAGAGCAAAAACTCCAGCTATTATGGCATGGTGATGAGCTTTACGCCCGTGCAGAAGAACCCGGATGGGTCATTTAAGGTAGGCTTACTCACTCATCAGACCACACAGTCGCACACAGAAATATATAATGCTCTTTAAAATCAGAATCACAATTATTTTTTATTATTATAAAAAAAAGTAATAATAGTATATTCGCACATACAGGAAATTGACTTGGTGTGGTTGGTACATAGGACATGAAGGTACAAACAACAATATAATAAATGAATAAAAAACATTTAATAAACAACAATATAAGCAAAAATAGTTTAAAAAGACGATGACAGAAAGGGGCAGTAGAAAAATGATTATGTAGGCTGTAAAACGAATATGTATTACATTGTCAGTTGTATGTGAATGCATGTGCTAAGTGATTCTTAGGAAATGCCTTGATATTTAATTCGAGATTGAACCCGTAAAATGAAATAAAAAACATCACAACATAATGGAATGTAAGATAATTGCTCCAATTGTAGATGAAAACAAAAGCAATGGCCAAACTGCCAAAGAGGCTTGTGATTATAGGCTAATTTAGGCTAGTTGTTAAGCCTATAATTTCATCCGTGGGAATAACAGGATATATTTGGTTTCAACAGGATTATAATCAATAGGCTATAGGTCACACACTATTTTGTTGATGGCTGACGATGAAAAATGTCACTTGGCAAGTTGGCACTTGGCAATGCCCTACAGAAGCCTCCACAGGATGCAACCTGAAAAACCCAACTGTTCAGACATTCAATCTGTGTGCATGTGTGCCATCCACTGTGGTGCTGTCTTGCAGATATCTGATGTATAATAATTGTATAATATAATAATAATAAATAGTAATAAATGAATAATAATATAATAAAAAGAAACCACACCTTACTACCACAAATATATCATAACGTATCATATCAGGACAGCCTCTGTGGCTCACAGCATGTTCACATGGAGTATGGAGTATTAGGTTACAGTGTTAGATTGTAGGTTTGATTCCCGATGGGACCATATAAAACGTTCAGCACTCACCACAGGTTGCTTTGGATAAAACCGTCTGCTTAATGGCATGTGTTTTCATATATATTAGGTGATCTTTCACTACCGTGAGAACGGTCGTGGCAGCTGTGGGCAAGAACTCTCCTGGGTCTGTGACAGCGGTGACTGTGGCAGTGTGGACAGCTCCAAGGTCAACCAGACCGACCAGGACACGTCGGGCAGAGATCTGTGGTGCCAGTCAGAGGGACACATCACCAGAACCTCTAGTGATAAACCTTATACTATTAGGTGAGACTGGTCTCTTGTTTATGGAACTATTAAAGGATGTTGATTCTCTAATTGAAGACTTTATACACCCTGAAGTTAGTGTCTTGTAATACAGCTTAAAGACCCACTCCGGAGGGGTGAAAATGGCTGTGTCACATGGTGACATAGCAAACGGAACTTTTCAGGTAACCTCCCATCCGTGGTTAGTGGAACAATGAAAAAATAAAAAATAAAACGCTCCACTTCCCTGAGCCATCCCTCTCTCTCTCTTTCGGTTTCTCCTAAAACCACACCTTACTACCACAAATGTGTTTTAGATGGTGTTGTTTTACAGGCTGCTGTTTCTGATGGCATGACTGCTACACCACATAGCTACAGTATGTTATCTATGTGGGAATGACATTTGATTGCCTGAAGTGACAAGGACATACAAAAACAACTCACTAGTTACTGTAGGTTCAGTTGGATCAACCTGTACTAGACCCCATGCCACAGTTCACTTAATTTGCTTTAAATTAGATTTGTTTTTTTAAATGTTGACATCCACAATAACACTGACATGACTACAATGCCATACAATAGCCAGAACTACATAACTATTTGGTTTCTTTACCGTCTAAATCCCTCTTCCTGTCTGTTATTGCAGTTACGCAGGCTGCTGCTGGGGCTCAAATGATGGAGGAAAAAGAAACTGGACCATTCATACAAAGGTGGATCTGGGAACACGCTCAGACACCCACACCTTCAACAGACCTCCTGTCAGCACCTCTGTGCCCAACATACGGTACGCCCTGACACACACCCACACACACCTACCTTCAATAGACCTCCCATCAAAGCTACCTTGCCCAACATACAATATAAATAGGGTGAGGGAAACACTCTCAATCACAATATTAACACGTTTCTGTCAAAAACATTTGTCTCTATGAATGTTGTAGCATTCCCCAGAACTGTTTCTCCAGTCTACCGTTACTGGCCCACGATCCGGACGGAGATCACGTGACATGTCGCTTCACCGCTGATGCCAGGAACGGCTGTCAGTCCTGCCACACACACACAAATGTTACACTGGACCAGGTAACCAAACCAACCAGACACACTCACACACACACACACACACACACACACACTCTCACGTGTGTCAGCTCTGTTGTGGGTGCATTTTGGCTATATGTTTGAACCCCAAGTGTGAGTGTATGTTCGAATCCCTGGTGTGAGTGTTTGACATTGCTGTATGTTTGAACCCCCAGAGACACTGTACCCTGCATGCAGTGGGTGTGTTGGCCGTGGGACTGCACGTGTTTGAGATGGTGCTGGAGGACCGCCCCTCTGCAGAGGTCAACCTATCCTACACAGACGGGACATCCACAGTCAGAAAGGCCTTTAACCAATCAGAACTCATCAACACTGAGCCGCTAAGCAAAGTCCCCCTACAGTTTGTACTGGAGAGTAAGGGAGACACACACACACACACACACACACACACACACACAGACACACACTGAATGCCCACTAGTTCTCTAACCCTGTCCTTTCTGTGGTTTCAGTCCTGCCAGCATTGCCTGACTGTGAGCCTGGCCATATGCTTCCACTCTACCTTACTGAATCTCCTTCACATGGGGACCTCCTCCACGCCACCCTGGGACACCCCTTCCAGCTTAATGTCCGTGCCAAGGCAGCCCATGCCACGTAAGAATACCCTTTCACACCCGTCTCACCTAAAGCCATGCAACAACTCCAGTCACACCTCTCTCACATGAACACCTCACATAGCTGCACCAGAAAACACCTACTGTATTAGATACAGTGCCTTTAGAACGTTTACACCGCCTTTCAAAATGTTCACCTTTTGTTGCACCAGTGACTGGAGTATTTTTTTCCACTTATCTACACAGCCTACTGGACACTTTAATATTTAGAACTGTTTTTAATGTACTTTGATTAGGCTCTGGGTGTAGACTTTCTATAGGCACTATATGTATAACTCCTCTCTCCCCTTTCAAGGGATCTCGTTCCCTGATTGCAACCTGATTGCAAACATTAATGTAGAACCAATGTAAAGCTTGAATGTTACATCCTGCAACTTTAAAGAGAACATTTTGAAATGTAGTTGTGTCCAGATTGTAACTGTTTCTGTGACTCCTATTTTGTCTTTCTATTTCTTTGAAGAATTTTTGACTTCCAGGTCAGCGGCCCTGTGAACATGATAAAGACATTTCGAAATGAGGGTTTTGGGGTCAGTGCGATCAACCTGACTTGGACACCACAGGCCAACGATCTCCACCGCCATATACCTCTCTGCTTCACCGCAGAGACCAATGACAGGTACATTCAATACATGGTCACAAGAAATATGGTAAATTAAGGGTTGTTATGAGAGAAGTGGTCAATATAGCGTTGCTCACAGTGAATACACAGTGCATTGAGATCAAAGTCAAGGTGAGTTTAGTGTTCTGTGGTGGGTGAACTTTTGGCCTCATTTTTTAGGCCTGAATACCTATAATAACCTTCAAAACGTATTCAAACAATATTCTCTTGTGACTATCACTATCACTATCATTACGTGTCTCATTATATTGTGTACTGGTTTGTAGTAGGTTAATAGAATGGAATTTGTATGTAATGTATACAGAGACACCCCTGTATAAATAGGGTTTAATAATAAATGATATAAATTAAGATATAAATTAAGTTTAATAATAATTAAACCTTGATAGTCTTACAGTATCTGCTCTCTCTGTTCTCTCCTGATTCAGCCAATCAGTAATGAGATGTGTGGTCATGACGGTGGCAGGATCGCTCCATCTCAAAGGTCATTGGGCTAATTTCTTGATTATCAGATAATGGACATGTCAAACATAAAGTACAAGAAATACATAATATGTTTAATATGTATTTTATATAATAAATACATCATATATCTATGCTATACTGTGTGTATATATATACATATCTATATAAGATCTGATAGATATGTATATATACAGTATAGCATGGATATAGCCATAGAAATACTGTATATTTTCTTGAATTAAATCATAACTTTTTATTCCCACATGTTCATACGTGTTTCTAGGTATGGTACATGCTAAACTTGTGCATGTTTATGTTTGTCCAGATCCGGCCGACGTGTCGTGTACAAACAGTCGTATGACCATTGTCATAAAAAAGAACTCTCTTCAGGGTGTTGATAAGAGCTGGCTGCAGCTGGCTGATCCCTCCTGCTCACTGACCGCAAACGAAACACACATCATGGCCATCATGTCACTCAGCTCCTGTGGCACCAAACTGGAGGTAGGTCACGCGCACACACACACACACACACACACACACACACACGCACGCAAACAGCAATCTTGATTAGTTCTCTCTTTCTCTTGTCTTTCTTTGCTTTTTTTCTCTCCTTTGTCGTCTTCTTCTAGGATGCAGGAGACTACCTCATCTTTAAAAACGAGATCAACTCTTTTGAGCAGGCCAATGCTGTGATCACCAGACGGCGGCAGGTGAAGATTGGCTTTTCCTGCCGCTTCCCTAAAATACTCTCTGTCTCCAGCCACTACCAGCTACACAAGTCTGACTACATTTTCACTGAGTCCAGCTTTGGCAGCTTCGGATACAGCTTTGACATCTATAGTGATAGTAACTTCAGCCAGAAGGTGGAGGCCAGCGCATACCCTGTAGAGGTGAAGCTGCTGGACATGATCTACATGGGCATCCAGGCCAAGACAGACCTTCCCACAGTGCGCCTGCATGTAGAGTCCTGCAAAGCCACGCCTACGGAGGACACCACAAACAGCCTCTTCTATTACATCATCAATAATGGGTGAGGGAGATGCTGGTGGTGGGGTTGGTAAGGGCTGGGCTGGAGGCTTAATGCCGGCTTCAGGCTACAGCACCCGTCATAAAATTGTCCCTCTTATGAATTGTAATTTGAGCTAAAATACAAATCTTGTTTCATTTGTATGCTAAACAGTGCAAATGTTAATGTTAACAAATATGTGAATAAAAGGGTTCATAGTCTGATTTGGATGAGGCAATTAGAACTTTGAAGGAATTGAAAAAAAACATTTTGGGACATTTATCTGTGTGTGTGTCCTGCGGTTGTCTTAGGTGTTTGATGGACGAGACCGTAAAGGTTCAGTCCACTGATCCGACCAAATACAACTTTGAGATGCAGGCCTTTAAATTCACCGGAAACTACGATCAGGTACATACCCACTCACGGACGCACGGATGCACACACACACACTCCTGCCCCTCCTAACTCTTCCTTACCCTGCAGTTGTACATTACCTGTTCCGTGATCCTGTGTGAAGAAGGGAACCCCAACTCCAGGTGTGCCCAGGGCTGCCTGCAAGACCCCTTGCGCAGACGCAGGCGAAATGTCCACTCAGAGACGGCCAGGCATGACATTACCCAGGGGCCTTTGCAGGTGGTGAGACATGCCGAGCACAGTGACAATGATGAAGAGGTGCTTGTATCAGGTAAAGGGTGTTTTTTTTATTTAACCTTTATTTATCCAGGTTAGTCTCATTGAGATAACACCGCTTTTTAAGAGGCTTGACCCAAGACAGCAGCCAAGGAGAAGAATGTTTCAAACAAATCGAATTGATCAAATTGAATTACAGACATACACACAACATGGGGGGGGGGGGTTGTGATTTGATTATATTGGAGATCTGCTTTAAATATGATGTTGTATTATTATATGTATTATGTCACTGATAATGATTGCAGCTCACCCAGAGAAGGGCAGTGCTACGGCAGACGAGAGCGGGACCCATGCTGAAGAGGGTGGGGACAAGGTTGAAAGGGGCAAGGGCACAGCTGAAACAGGCATGGCTGAAACAGGCAGGTCCAAGGTTGCCCTCAGTTCCAGCGTGACCGTGAGCACCATGGTCCTTGCTGGGTTGTTCATTACAATCATACTGTTGCTGGCTGTGGCCATATTCTACTGCGCCAAGAGGACCAAAGCTGATGACCACCATTCTCTCCTCGGGTCAGTCAGGTCCTGAAACAAGGCTATACACACACAATAGAGTGAAGTGGAATGCATTGAATGGAATGCAATTTTATATTTCCTATATGTTCTATGTTATAACTATTCACTCTCCTGATTTATTTTCTGGGACTGACTACTGTTCATTTGACTATATGTGTTAATAAACACTACTTCATTCAAGCCTGTGTTGAACCCTGAATACCCGTTACAACATAACTCTATTCCTACAGACATAACGGTAAAATGATAACAATTCACAGTATTTTTTGTCTGACCCCTGTTTACACCGGCCTTGATTTACAGTGATTTACTCAGTTCACCCTTTTTACAAACAATACTGTGAAACCTGGGTGAATGATGGGTCTTGTCATACCGATGGGACATTTACGAAATTACACTGATTGGTCCAATTTTGATGAAACTACAGTGAAAGATGATAGAGATTGTTTAGGGGTTTTGATGTGACGTCATTAAATATGTCATATTAGGGTGCAAAGTGGAGAGAAAGAAGTGTAGCCCTTGTCCACACTTTTTTCAATCCTTTTGCCAGTTGTTTTCAATGGGAAGGCTCTTCCACGAAAGGCTCTCATATTGAATTGTGTTCAACATTTGGAATGGGGTGCTGTCATGGAAAATACTGTCCGGGCAGCTAAAATATTTCCGGTTGACGTCATCAGGCGTAAAATATAAGTAAATATATGTATAATACAATCACATATGTTTCTACTACGCTTTGAAGGCCACAGATGTATGCACAGAAGTGGCGTACCTCACCTTTTTGGGGGAGCAAAAACATGTTTGGTGGTCAAGGCTCCTTGTAGGAATTTGGGAAGAATATTTTTGCAAATTTTTTTCAGACACTGTAGTGGAGGACATCCTCATTTTCAACTGAAGTAGCCACCATATCAAAATATTTATGTAAAATCCATTATAGATGCCCTATGTAGTCCAGATAGGCACTGTGAGCTGGTTGGCCCCAGTAAAATGGTAACAATATTTAGTAAGTGTCTTTGCACTAACTGACACCAGAGATAAGTTTGAATAATCAAAAAATATGCAGTCCAAAATGGGGCACTTTGAACAGTTAGGCCACAGTAAAAAGCCCTCAACACTTTGTATGACACTGCTCATGGTTGAAACTCACTTGAGTTAGATTCTAGAATAAGTGTTTCTGGGTAAATTGGTCCTGAAAATCATCATCATTTTAATGATCAAATAACTTTTAAAAAATTGTATACAGTTGCTTATTTCATGAAAGATATGAACAAATGTTGTAATCTCTTACCTCGCGCTTTTACTTTAAAAAAATATCGGTACCAAACCTGGCTTTTATTGTCGTTTATATAATAACACAGTAACACGGTAAATAATCTCTTTGGTAATATTATGTACAGCCGATGGCAGTCTCATTCACAACTCATCACTACAGCCTGCTCAGTAGCCCCTCTTCACCTGCAGGTGGCAGTATTGTATTACAACAATCAAGAAATCAAGGCTATGTCCCAAAATGCGTTCTTGCACTCTAGGTACCGTATACACTCAAGATAGAGTGCAAGAAACCATCTTGGAACAAAGCCCTCATGTCAGACCATTGTCTTACGTCAGCCATCGTCATTCTAGCGCGACGCAGACTATGCGCTCAGCGTACTCCCGTTTTTACAATAACATATAAGAACACCTGAAAAATCATATCGAACGCAGAGCGAGAGTTAGGTGCAAAAGCCTGATCCCCGCAGCTATTGTTGCGTTAAATAATAGACCACGCTGAGTGTGTGTACTTGTGTGTCTGTCAGGTGTAGTACTGTCTGTTGTTGTTTGTGTTATACGGTGTTGTATGTATACTGTACAGGGGAGTGAAAATGAATTTCCCCCTGGGGACAATAAATGTAATGTAATGTAATCTAGCTAATATATATATTATTTTTGTAGTGTGCGTGTGGTTGGTTTGGGGGAGTATTTTGTTGTCTTCCAGTGCATTTCTCCAGGAGCCTGATTGGGGGAAATAGCTGTTTGTCAGCCTCTGGGTTTTAGCCCAGAGGATTCAGTACCGTTTCCCCGACGGCAGTAGCTCGAACAGTTTCTGATTGGGGTGGCTGGGGTCCCTAATAATCCTGAGGGCCTTTCTGACACACCGGTCCTTGTAGGTGTCGTGGATGGAGGGATGCTCACAGCTCACAGCTCCTCTCAACTGTCCGCACTACCCTTAGCAGCGTTTTGTGATTTGGGGCAGTGCAGTTCCCATACCAGGCAGTGATGCATCCCATCAGGATGCTCTCGGTTGTGCTTCTGAAGAAGGCCCCTAGGATCTTAGGCCCTAAGCCGAACTTTTTCAGCCGCCTAAGATGAAAGAGAGGCGACGTTGTGCTTTTTTCAACACCTGGTTGGTATGCTTGTCCCAGGTGAGGTCATAGGTGATGTGGACCCCCATGAACTTGATGCAGTTGACCCTCTCCACAGCTGACCCATTGATGGTGATGGGGTCTCTTCTTCCTGAAGTCCACCACCAACCAGGGGCGTAATCTTCACTAGGGACAGGGGAGACATGTCCCCCCCACTTTTCAAAACCTAGATTCTGTCCCCCCCACTTTTTAACACGATAACGTAAAATTGTTGGCTGCCACCTAAATGATGGTAATGTTACTGTTGGTGTCCAGCATGTTTACAGTTAGTTTGTAAAGACCTTTAACTGACCTTCCGTAAATTAACTGATTTCAGAGCTTTCTGAAATCTTTTTTTTTTACGAATGTGTTTATTATTAAGCTTCATCTTTTGATGTGGTTGTTGCTTATAGCACAACCGTTTATGCTCGTCAACAGAGTGATGTGTGTAGTTCTTCATAGATCTAGCCTCTTAATTCTGCCCTCAAAGTGCACCAAATTGATGCATTTTACTTTCAAATGTAAAAAAAGAAATCTTCCGTGTCCCCCCCCACTTCCCAAACCAAAGTTTTGCCCTGGCCACCAACTGAAATGGACTTGCAGTGTCGGAAATGAGCTTTTGTGTTTCTGCATAGTGCTCATGATTGAAAGAGGCTGCCACCAGACAGTCAGAAAGGTCAAAATCTGTGAGTGGACTCCCCTGGAACACACGTATGTTGGCAGTAACAACATGTTCATGTGCAAACTGAGTGTTGGGCAAGCCACTCCGTTTTAGAAAGTGCTGGGCCAAAACAGCAATTAAAAACAGCAGTTAGGTTTAATGTGCTGCTCTGCTACTAGCTATGTTTTATATTGTATATTTCTATGTATTTTGCATTTTGAATTTTGTAACTGTTTTTACATTTGTTGTTGTACGGCGACCTTGAGTGCCATGAAAGGCGCCTTATAAAATAAATGTATTATTATTATTATTAATATTAATATTTAAGGGGCAAACAAACTGTCACTGAAGGAATGGAGGAATGGGAGAGTAGGAGGGGCGAAAGCCTGGGACCTGGGCGGGGGGGTGTATGGTGCTGGCAGCGGATAGGCTCGGCTGGTGATCCCCGTCAGCTGCCACCATGAGACCTGCCTGTGCACATGCCTTGGTACGCAGCAGTCCCGTCCCAGTCTTCTGAAGTCGCCTCTGTCGGCTCTGCCAGGCGATTGTTTAATGAGACGGCAGGGTGATCAGGGTCCGTCTAACTGATCGGCTCATCATCGGCGCCTTTGATGTGGTTTTTATGTATAGGGATGATTCGATAATTTAAAGAGGAGCAACCCTACATCATAGGGTGATATCTCTGATATCTACTCACTCTCAATGGTTATTTCATGATTTTTTAAATTTAGCTTTTATAGTAGGCTATGTCCTTTCTGTAGCCTAGATGGTTATAATGCGATCTGCTGTTTGCTGATACTGCGCTTTGAAGGATACGACAACACCGACGGCCAAAGGAAGGAGTACAGTACCCTAATAGACCCGAGCGCTGCTTTTATATATAAGACCACGAGTTGAGCAATCATGTTCGAAGCAAGAGGGATTCCGTTTATTCTGCTTGACATCGCGTGTTTAATTCTCGGTACGTATCTCTGCTTATGCACGTAAGGAAATGCCTGTAGCTTTATGTTATGTTTAGGTTTTTGTTGATGCATTTGCCACTAGGGAAGGTTGGCTATACGATACGATATGTTTTGACAATGGCTGTCACGTGAATGTCAAGGGAGCGGTTATCCTAAAGAAGAGGATTCATCCCCGAATAGTTTATTTGATCAAATGATGATAAGAAAGTTGCACATATCGACTCAAAAACAGTAATGAAACAGTGTTCCGCCGTTTCTCCTTCGTCATCTGTTTTCTGCTACTGTGAAGAAGATCTGTACTGTATGGTGTTACAGTATGTTGCAATGGAACTCAATCTGGCGAAGAATGCCCACACCCCTAATGCATGTGGAATTGGATTCAGCCGTTTATTCTGCTGTATTATATTGTAGGCATTTCTGAATGTCTATCGATTTTTGTCAAAAGGGTGTAGTTGCTTGGAAACTTTATGCCGCAGTTGTTAGATTTTCTACAAGGCTCTGAAATCCCTTTAAATCTATTATATGGGGAAACGACCCGACACATTCCCACCCAATGTCCCATGTAACTACATGCCCTCTACTTAAGGAAGAGTCAATTAGGCTACATGGTTAGTTTGTGTCAGCTAATTCAGAAATACCCGGTTGTCACAATGTAGGGCAGCATTCATATAAAAGTGTAATAATCTTTCTTCATTTTATGATAAGGCGTATCATACTAGAAAGTCTAATCAAATTATGAATGATTGAGGGTGAGCCGTAGATATGCTCTCATAGTGCAGTGCGCTGTCTCCTACACTGCTTGGCTATTAGATGGTCAAGGCTGATGTGTGCAAAGAGAGCTTCTATCTGAATGTCATTGACAGCCACTTACTTTTGTCTGTGACATACATTAGCACATTATAGAACTCGAATATCTCAGGCAGAATGTCTCTAGACAGACTACTTCATCTGCAGAAGTCATGACGCACATGGTTGTGTTTGTGTTTATGAAGATCTGAAGAACACAACCCCTTTCTTTTTTTTTCTTTTTTTTTTACAAGGTCTCTACAGAATATGCCACTGATTATTTAATAGTTTCTTTTAATAGTGTGGTCTACAGTTTTGTTTGGGAGCATATTGAGTTTGGATAGATATGTGTGGATTTGTTAGGTTTGCCTACATAACTGAAACGTTAAACTGGTTGATTTTCAGTTACTCAGATTGTTGCCAACAGAGAGTATCATGTGTGGGTGTTTTATGGTGTTTTACCACTGTACGTTCATACTCACATTGGTAATAAAGTAACCTGAACATAGAATGTGAAACTGCCCATGTTTAAGTTTTAAGTAGTAGGCTAACATTGGAATTAAACACTCTCTTTGCATAGATCTGACAAAGAAGTGTGTTGGGGCATGTATACAATGTCTCTGGGCTATTTGCATACCATGACTGACATAGTGACTGAGTGTCTGTGTGTGTCCCTTCGTCCGTCCAACGTATTTGAAGAGTTGAGCACACCAGGATAAGATTATTTGTGACTGTTGTATGGATGGCAGGGATGCTGGCCTGTGTTCTACAAGACTCACTGCCGCTCTAAGCTGGCATGGCTACTCAACTCATCGATGTGGCACAGCCAACAATCAGCACCTAATATATTTAGACATAAAATAGGAAGCTGCTGGGAAGGTTTGGTTGTGAAAAGTAGGTCTAAGGTACAACCCTAGGAGATTCCACTCAGTTGTAGATATGAGTATAAGAAAGTGTTTAAGAATTTAGTTCTGTGAGCTCTGGGGTTTGTTGCTGTCCGTGACAGAAAACACGTAGGCTATAGTTTGTCCCTCTGGGGAAGAGGGGCCTCAGACTCCAACTTGAGCAAGAATGAAAGACTATCCTTTCCCCAGAATGCCTTTCACCTATCATATTAGCAATAATAAAGGGCTGACCCAGAGAACAGGCACGAGCATTAAACTCAGACTTTAGACTGTCACAACCAATTAGCATGATATGCTATCTTTATGGATTTGTTCCACAGAGAGCTATGCTAATAGCTAACCCTAACCCTGAGTGCAGCCCTAACCCTAACCCTGAGTGCAGAACTTTTTACAGAAGAGATGCTAAGGGGAAAACTGACATTAAAGATACCCCAGATTACCTCAGTGAAGTCATTGTGGTTAAACTGTTTCTTTTGATGCTTTTCTTCGTCGCTCCGAAGATGATGATGAAGATATCATGTGTCCAGTGGAGAGTTGAATGTAGGGTTTGGCCTTTACCACTGGGATGCTCTTCTCTAGGCTTGGGCTGGCCAAGTCCCTCTGAATTCTCTTGTTGAAATGTTAACCCCGTAACTCCTGTTCTCCATCCACAGGGGGGCTGCCACTGGCAGCCTTTAACCTGGGCAAAATCAAGCCCTATCAGAGGGGCTTTTTCTGTCAGGATGACACCATCAACTACCCCTTCCACCACAGCACGGTCACCTCCACTGTGCTCTACACAGTGGGCCTCTGTCTGCCCATTAGCTGTGTAAGTACTGTTACACCATCAACCAGCCTACCACAACTGCCAAGCGCACCGAAACAACCAGAACCATGCCCAGGGGTTCCAACTGAACACTAGCCATGACAGAGTGATTGAGACGCACTCGTCTCTCACTAGGGATTCTGTTTGAATGCCTTCAAGAAGTCATTGGTCCCATGTAGTGGTAATGCATTGCTACTACTAATAATAATATGATCACCAATGAGCAGCTATTTATTTTTGGTTTATCCGATTTGCAAACAGCTGCTTGTTCAACATAGGTTACCCTCTAGTGAACAGTAGAATGAGAAAAAAACGTTCCTGCCTGTTACTGACCAATTCTGCTACATTATAATGTCCAATGCGGCTCCTTTTTAGACAAAGATCAGTGGTTGACTGTTTTTTCTCAGTGTTCGTTCAACCCCTGGGTATGATGCTTCTATGTTATGGTTCAACATTAGGGAGGGAGTCCACTGAGTTCAGGTGTCCACTGTCCATGAGGTTACATTCCAGGTCAACAGCGTTAACCTCCAAAGATGGGGTCCAGTTCCTCTTACATCTGTAATCATCTCAGTCATCTCTCAGGGCTTGCAAAAGATTCTGGGAAACATGTTTGTTAATTGAGGTATTTGTTAATTTGAGTTATTTGTGGTTTTCATCAACAGTAGGGCCTTCAGATTCCAAAAAATAGCAAGGAAGTTGAGGTTTGGCCTTTCACTGAGAGGGTTGTTCTGTGCTGGAATATCACAGAATAGTTAAGAGCTTAGATAACCTGGCAACCCCCAGTGGTCAAGCTGTTTATTTTGTTACCTCACTAAACTGGGTCCTTAAAAGTGGACGTTAAACCACCATCAACAATGGTTAGTTGTTGTTGTTGTTGTTGTTGTTGTTGTTGTTGAAAGAAATACGAACATGTGGATGAGATTACATTAGAGCAGGCATGTTTGTTATTAGCTTTGAATCTAGAAATTGAATTGAAACTTGATGGGCCTTTTGATCCCTTGGAACAGACACGCATGCTACATTCTCTTTCCTAAAATAGCTGGGATACTTTCCTGGAACGGTATGATTTGATTATATTGATACAGATTCCATTTGAAGAATGACAGAGGCAGAAGTGTTGGCGCACCATGTTCTCTCTCTCTCTCTCTCTCTCTCTCTCTCTCTCTCTCTCTCTCTCTCTCTCTCTCTCTCTCTCTCTCTCCCCCCCCCCCCCCCCCCCCATGCCTTTGGCAAGCATGTGTCCTCTGGTCACTAGCTATTGTCTTCTATGAAGTGTTGAGGACAGAGGTGTAGCCGTTGTGTGCATGGAGTATCACTGACTGATCCTTCTGCTCCTTGCCTTAAGACTCACATTAAGTCACACCTCACAATGAAACGCTAGGTTTTTGTTTTCCATAGCCTAAACTGGGTTACTTTCTAATTCACTCGACTAATAACACAAGTTTAAAAGATGGTGCTTCACAATGCAGTTTTTTAAGTCTGTAAATCGAAAGGGAATCTGTCACGTGAGAACGTCTGTATGAGGCCAGGACCTCCTCTCTGTCCTGGACAGCCAGGCGACGGTGTTGGCCTTTGTGACGGCAGCATGATCAGGCAGATAACGGACCAGAAACACTATCCTGTCACGAGTCATGGAGAGGCTAGGCTGAAAGATTTAGATGATTGAGTGAGCTTATCCTAAGCTGGCATGGTCATATTAAATGTATACACATTGGTGAAATGCAGACAAAGAGAACTGACCACAGATAATTAAGTTTGATTTTCATGGACACTTACATGCAATTATTTATCTGAATATTTTGCAGACAAAAATTTATTTTTCATCATGCGTCATACAAAATGTTAACTGAGAATAATGGTGGTGTTTCCGGTCTATCTTTGGTCAATGTTTGGCTACAATGCTTTCTGTGTATAATTGTGGCAATAAGGTTTGTGCTTTTTAAATTAATAATTAGTTAATTATTATGAATTATGAATTATGAATTTAAATGTTTCACTTTAAACAGCAAATTTTGTCAAGGGTTACCTACAGGATATGATGTAACTTTATTCATTCTGTATGACATTTCTCATGCAATTGAGTTCAACATCAGTGATTTCTGAATCCACCTTCCACAAACTTATTTCTGACAACATGACCCTCGACTGTGCTTTACAAGTCGTATAGGAATCCAGAGAGCGATATGAGAGAGAACAGGGGGAACAGAGATGGAGACCAATCCAATAACAATCACCAGTGGAGTTTGTTTCGGAATGGGCTCTCACTTGTCAGATCACAGGGCTATGTGACGTGCACTCGACCACGAAAGTGTTGGAACAGCTGAATGGTGGGGGGGAGGGGGTTGTGTGGGTGTGGTTCTTCTTCTATTAACAGCTGTCTTCACATGTCTTCACCAGGGGGAAAGTGGCTGTTGTAATGGCAACACTAACTACCATGTTAACTTTTCATTCTTTGTGTTCCTGACAAGACCGTCATCGAGGATAAATGTCTGTCTGACTTTCCTTATTATTATATATTTCCCTCTCAGTAGCAGTGGTGCATGGGGTCAGGGATGTTTAATAGAGCCCACTCTTAACCTATTTCTGTTTTCTCTCATTGCTTTTTGCTAGCTGGACTCCCATTCGCAATACTCACACCACTACATAATCCCTACAAACGGGGGTTTTTCTGTAATGACGATTCGATCAGGTACCCCCTTAAAGAAGACACCATATCCTATCAGTTGTTAGGCGGAGTTATGATTCCTGTCACAGTACTCACTGTAAGTGCACTGGTTTTGTTATTTTAGTAACACCTTTTCCCTTTTCCTCCCTTCTCTCTGTTTGTCATTGGTGCATCGCTACATCATTGTTGCAATGATTTGTGACCGTGATGTATTGCTTGCTTCATCCGTCTTTGCTCTGTTTAGTAACACTCATATTTATAAAGCTTTAACCAAAAAATGGTAATGTCCCTTTCAAATGTTCAGTGTTTTTTTCCAGCAGTTAAATGTTATCTTTTAAGGGCTCTGCACACAGCGTGCGATTTCTGTTGCGCGTCAACGTTCCATTTTGAAGTTTGAATGGAAGTCTATGAGAAAATCATAAAACATCGCATCCCAATGCACACAGCGTGCGATGCTTGGAAATGCGATGTTCTCATAGACTTCCATTCAAACTTCAAAATGGAACGTTGACGCGCAACAGAAATCGCACGCTGTGTGCAGAACCCTTTAGAGATGCTCAGTGTCAGTGCAAAACTGAAAACTGAAGTGAAACCCATAAGAAGCCTCTCTTTCTCTCTACATAATGACAGACTGAAAATGTAACAGATCATGCAGTTGACCTTTAACGTATTCATAAGCCAGCCAGCCAGCCAGCCTAATCTTGCCAAATGATAAAATAGTCAGGCCCTCCACCCACAGATTTCCCTCTCGTCACTGGGCTCAGTGAATTCTGGAGAGTATGAGAGTCAACTCAAAAGTGCACATAGCAGTTGAAGTATACTTTATCCAGGTTTACAATTAGGCTTTTCAGGGCTGTTTTGATATGGTAATGTGTGGACATTCACCTCCCATTGTTTCCATGCACTACTAGTCAGGTTAATTGTGCATGAAAATGCAGATTAAAAATCCCATCTGCAAGTCATGAATGAGAAGGGACATCCCCGAAGAGTTACTCAACCATTCCCACACAGCGCCTTTCAATGTATGACGTGATGGCTTCTGTGACAAAAGACCCTCAACAGTTGGCACGCTAAAGTTCAACAGCCAACAGTTATCAAGCCCATCCCCCACATTTCTGAGAGGGTAGAGTAGCAGCAACAGTCATCTTTCCAAACAAGAGAAGAGTACGCCCCAAATCACATCTTAAGCTTTCAGATGTGTCCACATCCAGTGGCAGAGAGGTGTGAATCGGATTGGTGTGTGCCACTAACCACATCCCCATTACAAAAGAATTGACCCAACTGATGTTACAAAATAATTGACACAAGTGACCCTTCTTGCAACTGGCTGCCATATTACACACACTTTAAGGCCCAATCCCATTTCTCATTTTTACCCCTACCCCTTTTTCGAGTGCCCCTCGCCTTTTGACTTGCCCCTCGCCTTTTGACTTGCCCCTCGGAACAGAGTTACAAGGGGTAGTGGTTGAAATCTTCACCTATGAAATGGGACAACCCTTCAAGACCCTGATATGTCATCAGTAGTATCATAGAAAACCATGGACGCTTGTGATTAGTTCACAACTTATGCGTTTCACGCTATCAATCGATCAAACAAGTCATCAAATAAAAAAGAAGGCAAGGCAAGTTTATTTGTATAGCACAATGCTTCATTACCAGGCCAGTTTATGACAGAATAGAGGTGCTCTGTAGGTTAGCAACCAGTGCTCCTACCCTGCTAGTCTGCACTAATATTAGAGGAGCGGTAACAAGTGCAACAATTTCACTGCTGGACTTAAGTTACATTTCAGGCATATGCCATCAAAGGGGGGAAATGCGACATGGAAATATGTCAACATGTGGGACTGTCATGCATAAATCAGCCTTAAAACAATGTTGTAACGTTAGCTAGCTAGCTAGAGACATCAGTTTAAGAGCAATTTTTGCTTGTTATAAATAAAAGGTCTATAATACATTGACATGAGATTAAACTAAGATAACCATCATATTATCATCATTTTTAAATCTTTATTAATGAAGAAAATAATTACATTTGTGGGTTTCTTTTGTTGCTTTTGCTTGTGCGTTGTAGGGGCTGTCGGGGTGTAATGGGATGGGGCCTACATCTACATTTTAATGGGATTATTCAAAAGAACAATATGGTTCAGTGTGACCTCTCAAGTGACTCAGAAGCTGCATTGTGATGTGCCACTATTTTTATTCCTCCTTTCAAAACGTTCTCTCATCTTACTCTAATCATCTGTCTCAGTGGACTTCCTTGTCAGGCCCTTTATTTATGAACGTACAGTATCAGTCATTCATTTAAATTGCCATAGTCTCTTTAATAAGTGCTGTTTTTAATAACTGTTACTTGTACTAGTAGTGTGTGTAGTGATGTTTATAATTTCTAGTTGTGTATGTGAGGGATCTAGAGAGCTAACCACTCTACCTGTCTCCTTCCCTCTCCTCCTCACAGATGCTCATTGGGGAGTGCCTTTCAGTCTATCTTAAGCGCATCAATTCCAAGTCGTCTTTCGGCAACACTTATGTGGCCTGTGTTTACAAAGCGGTGGGCACCTTTCTGTTTGGTGCTGCCATGAGCCAATCGCTTACGGACATTGCCAAGTACTCCATCGGTCGGCTGCGACCTCACTTCCTGCACGTGTGCAAGCCTGACTGGAGGGACATCAACTGCACGGCGGGAGTCTACGTAGAGAACTTCACTTGCACCGGGGACAAGCGCATGGTCAACGAGGGCAGGTGGGTCTTCAGTGGAAACTGATGTAATGCTTCTTATTTACTGACTCAATGATGCTAATTAGTCAACAAAATCAGGGTATTGTAGCTGCTGCTGTGCTATTGATACCATGGTCGCCTTTGACGGCATTGGCGAGTAATTGTCCACATGGAGGGCTTTGTATTGAGTTGCACAACAGTCCAACTGGTGGAAATGTGAAATGTTTCATTAAGGGGGGAATATGTACCACACAGTATGAGGCTTGCTCTTTAACCTCTCCATTGTTGTGTAATCCCTCATAATCTGGAGATGGTTCAAAGGTCAAACTGAAAGCCTCTGAACTTTATGATAAACAGGTTTTGGAGCATACTCATTATGGAGACCAAAGGTAATGACTTACGTAGTTTGTTGAGACACTAACCAGTTATATGAGATTGTTGCTCTGATTATATCCTGTTCCCATATCAACCCAAAGCAGACGGACGTACGAAGAGAAGGATATCCCGTTCTTATTTTGTCTCTGGCATCAACATTCAGTTGGCTATTTATAGAACAAAATGAAATGAGTTAATAGCGACTGCTGTCCCACTCTGACATACCCTAGTGTCCATGGCTGCAATATCTTGCAGACGTCTGTCTGTGTAGACTGTGATGGATGTGGTTAATCTACCGTATGGTACCAGTACTCTATACGCTCTGTATGGAGACTATGGTAGGTGGTAGGATCCTAGATGGGGCTCTCTGAGCCTCTCCTTTCCCCAGAAGGTCATGGTTCTGGGTGTGGTGGGTGTAGTCGTTATCTTCGATGGCAGCCCTTCCTGTCCAGTACTCTACGGTGTTTATTGGTATGGTAGTCTATAGAACAAATAGCTGCTGGGAGAGAGAGTCCCCCCCCCCCCCCTCTCTGTAATGGTCATGGTTTGGGTTCAGTGGGTTGAATCAGGCTTCCTTGCGCCTGTTGTCCTCACACTGTTAATAAAGGTTAATTGAATTGAACAGTGTAAAGTCAAATCTCTTGGCTCTCTCTGATTGGTATCTGGCATCACCACTGTGTTTTCAGTATTACCACTAGAGAAGCTGCATAGGTCTATTCTGTTATGAAATTGGGCAGGTGGATTATGTTAGTGGTGACTGTTGTTGGCATGGGCTTCCTCCCAACACTAAATAGTGTCCAGTCTGTTGACCTGGGCCTTTAGTGTTTAATGTATGTGGTCTGCCCAGTGTTTATTTCACACTTTGGCTATCAGTCATCTTGTGGCAGATGCCCCCACTGGGCAGCGCTGCACTGCTTAAGTAAACAGGAAGACACTAAAGCTGGGCGGATAAGTGGACTAGCCCCCTATTACTGGTGCTGTCTCAACATGCCACATCCCTTCCAGCAGTCAGCGCTCCATAACACACGTCACCGGACGTCGCCTCCAGCAGGACCCTGTCACCCGGAAAAGGGTGTAGGTCTGTGTTCAGTGGATGAACAATGGGGATAATATATCTGTCAGCCACATGGAGCGGAGTGGGGTGGGGGGGGGTGATTCTTCTCTTGGCCGTGTTCTCATGCATTAACAGAGCCCTGTGCCCACAGCAAACCCATGATTCCATTGTGTGTTGTGTTGCAGGCTGTCCTTCTACTCTGGCCACTCCTCCTTCTCCATGTACTGCATGCTGTTCCTGGCGGTGAGTATCCTATGGGGATTTTTCCAAAGGGCAACAATGTGCACCCGCTGATAAAGCAGGCCAGAGCAAGTAACAGATCCATAGAGACCAACTGTGTTTACTCACTGTTATTACAGTGCAGATGTAAACAATTACACTCGAGTCATTGTATGTTTTTATTTTTCCAAATGACAAAAGAATGAATATGATACATTAATAATATATTTTTTTTTTTAAAGTAGTGCAGTGTAGACTAGGCAGCTTTAGTGAACATGGGGGGGGGGGGGGACACACGACCCTACCAGGAACTGAGGGCCTAAAATGAGTAGACTACATTTTCTCCTTGATGTGAAGGAGGGTGAGCAGGGTCACTCACTTGTGACCATAACAGAGAACACGAGGGTCCATTGAGCATGTTTTCTTAGAAACAGGATTTCCGTCTGGGGCTGGAGGTGAGGCGGGCTCAGGGGTACAGTAATCCTGATCCATACCCCACTCACTCACATACTATAATATACCCTTTCATTACCTCATTTTAACTGAGGGTATAAAAATGACGAGGGGGGATATTGCTTTAACAAACATACTGTATGCTTACACAACAGCACAGTGACACCCTAGAGGTCTGCACGTTGTTTCCCCAGCCCCCTCCCCACTGCAGGAACCTTCATTCAATTGAGTAAGACCGGTGGGCCTATAATGAACAGTGACCAGGTTTAAACACTTGTCTTATCAGGAGTGCTGTTCTAGCAGTCTTAACTGCTGTTGTCCTGTTTGCTTATTGCCTAGTGACTCAAGACAGAAATAGACAAGGAAAAAAAAATAGTCTTGGGGACAAAGTCCTGGCACTAGACGAACACTGCAGCAGAATGGAAGTAGTGTATCACAACAGTAAGTGGCAATTCAAAGTCTTTCAAATGAGGACAGGCAGGACCGTCCTCCTGTGTTTACACCAATCATATTAGGCTGTTTACTAGGGTCTATTTAAAGCAACAATGGTCATTTGTCTTGAATTTAAAAGACCAGACACACCCAGTGTTGCACAAAGGCATTCAGAACAATATATAATTGTTACATTGGACAAACTGAAACTTACAAGATTCCATGATAGGATAACCTTGAGCACCATACTCGACTTGAGATAATGGTTCTAAATTGATATGTAGATTAGATTACAGGTGGTTCACAGTTACTACTTTGATAAATTGCCTTCAAGTCACTTCTCAACCTGTAGCCTGGGAAGTTTAAAATGACAGTAGCTGGGTGCCAATTGCCTGGTGGTTAAAGACTGTTTGGAGGTTTTGCCCTTGAATGGTGTTTACATCACACTGCTGTAGTCCTGCCATGGAGGGTGGTTAGAGATGGAACAGAGCTAAACCACAGAGTTGGTCTTATAAAACATGAAGAGCGTGCCTGCAAGTGCCTAGCAGCCAGCAGAAAAAACAGAATGAACATGAAACAAACGGCCAAGAGTTGCAAAACCAGCTTACGAACATGCGTCCAAGAGTAGTAAAACCAACTCCCAAACAATGTGGCCTAGAGTAGTAAAACCAGCTAACAAACATCAACCAAGGACTGAACTAGTTACAATCAGTAGTGTCTGGCTGTCACTTACTAACATGTTTATAAAAAAGTTATTATACAATCACGTGGTGTTAGAATAAACATTTTCTATGTGTCCCTCACAGCTTTACATCCAGGCTAGGCTGCAGGCTGAATGGGCACGACTCCTCCGGCCCACAATCCAGTTCTTCCTTATCGCAGCGTCTGTGTACACCGGCCTGTCTCGTGTCTCGGATTACAAACACCACTGGAGTGACGTCCTCGCTGGCCTTTTACAGGGAGCGCTCATGGCCCTAGTGGTGGTGAGGACCTTTATTGTCTCCAATGGTGTCGTAATGTCGAGGACTGAACATCATTAGTTAGTTAAAGATTTTCCTTCTAAACTGTTCACTGATGCTCATCTTCTCTGTTCCCTGCAGGTCTTTTTTGTGTCTGATTTCTTCAAGAAGAAGGTGGAGCCTCTGAAAGAGGTGGAGATCCCCCACAGCACCCTTCAGGAGACACCCACTAATGGAAACCATTTTGACAGCCCAAACTAAGCTAGGAGGAACCATACATGGCATGCACCCACTGGGCCGGTGGGAAGGGTTTCTTGCATGCACCCACTAAGGGTCGGACCACTGGGGTGGAAACCTGTGAATGTAACCCTGCTTTGTGCTTTCCTGACCTGGAGTCTGTACTCCGTATGGACCCTTGAGTCCCACGATGCCTTGGCTGGACTGCTACTGCTGCTAGCACAGCTTCCTGTGTATCTTTCAACTAATATAAATGTACCTGTACAAGCAACAAAACAAAAAAAAAACAAAAAAAAAGACAAACGAACATACTTTTTTTTATCATCTGTATGTAAAATGAAAAATCACTATACAGACTTTTTATTAAAATTGTGTTAAAACTATGTACAAATTTGTGTTGCGCTTTTTGGAAGGAAAAAAAGGAGCCATTATGCTTATTAACATGAACACAAATAATAATAATAATAAAAAAAATATGTTCAGTGTAATTTGTCTAAAGTGTCATGATGAAAGACACACTGAACATACACTCAAATCAACAGTTACAGATCTGTCATACAAAGTACAACCAATCACAGGTAAAGGCTGGCAGCAAACACAATGTCCCTCTTGATCTTTGTAATACCTGGAAGAAAAAACACAACATCATGAGTATACTGTATTTGTAATTTTTTAAAATCAAGCTACAGCTGTGGACTTCACCACATTCAGGTAATGATCACTAATGACATGCATCCTGACAACAACCTGGTCTATAAAACTCATTACTCTAGATCATTTACTGGTGAGGTCACAAGTTAGCTGTAATGAAGTTTCTTAGATTTTGTTAAAACACTACACAGACCCTAGTGTTCTGTCTAACAAGGAGGGAGGTTAGCTTTCATTAACTTTGGTGATACTTAACCTAAATGATTAATTATTTTTTAAACTGAATTTAATAGTCTGTGAGCTGCCTAGATTAAGCTAGGAGGAGGTCTACATGGTAGGCACCCACTTGTGATGATCTTTCTGAGACTGAGAGCCATAATCAGATCTTACCCTCTGCAAACTTGTTCTCCAGCTCAGTATTGCCGATGGCCTTGGCTGCCTGGCACATCTGCCTCAGCAGCTCCTCCAGGCGCCTCATACAGCGGATGATACTCCCTAGGAACAAATCACGGAACACACAAGTGTTGGTGTGTGTGTGTGTGTGTGTGTGTGTGTGTGTGTGTGTGTATACGGCTAAGTGTGTACACACACAACTTTGTGTATACATACACAGAGTTTCGTGTACACACACACTCCCACAGCATCAAATACCACAATCTGATTGTCAGTTCTGTCCAGTGTCATCAGTCTGAGGGCACAGGGGTCACACACAAACAGTTGACATTTCACAGAAATCATGCATTGATGTCTAGAGAGTTGACAAGACAGTTTATATCACAAGCAGATCTGAGGATTGGGCCCACGGTCATTTAAAAGTTGAAATGAAATCACCCTGAAAGGCCTTCAACTCCACCAGAATGACACCACACCGTACCACATCTCCTGTGTCAGAGTGACCCGCACCCCACACAGAGAGGGCTGATACTCCCCCGACTCAACATGAACTCATGGCATCATCCCATATTCTTTAACAGCTTAAATCCATGTGGGATTTGGAGCGAAATGCTCGAAATTATTTGATAGCTGAACTCCCATTTTAATTAAAAAACGGGAGATGCGTGTGTATACGTCAATAAGTTTCACAGAGCCAAATACTAGTGATTTCTCAGTCACTGGGGGATGGAGAGCATTAGAAGGCTCTGTTCAGCTATTTCTCTTCATAAATACCTACAATCTACTCAGTCCTGCTCAAAGTGTGTTGGTGGCTTTTTCTATCATTTCAGTTGACTTCTGATGTGGCTTTTTTTCATTGTTCTTGAAATCATAACAGATGAAGAACAACTACTACCACATCAGAAGTTAATAGAAAACCAAAACGTGTTAAGGTTCACTATTTCCTTTTGGAGGACCATCGATGCATTAATATTCATAACATCTGTGTCAGAGATGCCAAAGCAAAACCCAATGCTATTATAACAGCATATGGACACACCGGAGGGTCTTCTTCGTAATTGATTGCTGAGCGAGTTACCTTCGAAGACGTCGGTCATCTTGCAGATCTGTGCGAAGGTGGATCCGTTGGCCCAGGTGTAGACCACATCCATGAGGTGCGGGCGGAAGTTGCCGAGGTAGGTCTCCTCGTCAACGTCCAGCTTGGCCTCCGCAGACACCTTGGCAATGCGCTTGGCACACTCCTGCCAGGAACACGTTTCAGCACACACATACCTCACACAAAGGAAAACACCCCTTTCACCAAACCTCTACATGACTATGGGCAGAACTTGGCCAAATACTGAAATGGCAGTGTGGGGAGTGGCAGCAAGTCAATAGAATAGTCACACACACATTGTAGTGATGTTGAACATGCCTGTATGCTTGTTTGGTTTACTTTAACAGTGTGAGCCTATGCTAAAACGAGTTGAGCTCTCTGCTGCGTGGTCTTTACCTGCATCTGTCTCAGGGGTCCAGCTAGCTGCTCCGTCAGCTTGGGCATCTCACTGGCCTGGGGGGGGAAAACACAAGAACATAGTGCTATTCTCAGCTATATAAAGAACTCCATATAAGCCAGTCAATAAGACATTAGTCATGATTCTAAAAGCATGCTGGCTCACTTAGCAACAGCACAGAATTTGGAACATCTGCCTTACTTGACTTCTATTGTGCAATATGTGTTCATTTGTAAAGGTTACAAGCATCCAAGCTGTTTTTCCTGCTGGTTAAGGTTGTAATTTGTCTTCAGCAGAGGTGAAGGTGGAGTGGAGACGGGTGGAGTGGAGACGGGTGGAGTGGAGACAGGTGGAGTGGAGACAGGTGGAGTCGTCTTTGTTTCAGTTTAGATAGAACCAGATTAGGGATGGGAATCGAGAACCGGTCCCAGTTGAGAACCAGTTCCGCAGCACCAAAACTCAAGCGTCATAGTATCGTAGGGTGTAAAATGTTTAGTCACAACAAGGACTGTATTCAAGCACTCAGGCTATACCACAATGCCTGGTATCTGATATTTGAGAAAGCTGATAAAGTAGCATGTTATCTATTTAAAATGTGACAAACGAAGTCAAACTAAATGCAACGTCGTGGATTTTAAATGGTAGACGACCTGCACGTCGCTGCCACTGAATAATAACACGGCCATCGATATTTAGCACTCCGTGCCAGATAGTGCTACTAATGTGTCAAAGTGTCTCAAGTGAGGTCAAGGAATCGTGCATATGTTATTAATATATTGCAGTATGTTCTATATTATCTCACTTGAAGTTGTATATAAATGTTCCTTTGGTTTATTATATGGTAATTTGATAATTATATTATGAAATTACTCTTCCAATTAATTAACTGAAAATATGCATAGTTTAATATTATCAGTATGTATAGCATAAGGATACTACTTGCTGCACTGTAGCCTCTTCTAAATAGGACAGACATCAGTCTTCACATGATCTTGTTTTAGCCACACTTTCTAAATTCTAAATGAAGAATTGTTTATTTTATGTGCCAGTTACATTTTATATTTGGTTAATTCCCTTTTGAAAAGGAGTATTGTAATTTATTCAAATGTTACTAGGCATACATTGTTTGTTTTATCAGTCTCAGTTTTAGATTTGTTTTCCAAGTTATATCCTTTTAAGTAAATGAGCATTGTAATTCATTTTAACATGTTCAAATGTTATTAAGCAGACATTCTACACTGTGTTCAGACTCAAGACATAAAACAGCTGTGTTGATGCTGAACCTGTGTACCGGTAGGTCTACTCTTTTTTCTACAAATAAAGGAATTGATAATGGCATCGGTATCGACAACATCTTAACAATTCCCACCCCTAAACCAGACTTAAGTTATACAATACATGACCTATCCAGGGTTCTCCCCAGGAATTCTGAACAATGCAGCGCTGGACAAAAATGTACCACTAAAAATGCTGAATTTACTGAGGAAAATGCTAAAAATTTTAACAACAATGTTGTTGCCGATCAAAGACAGTTACTACATCATTTGTACACACACACACACACACACACACACACACACACACACACACACACACACACACACACACACACACACGACAGACAAGTAGGAGCCCAGCAGTTTAGATACATAAGGACTAAGCCTACACTGCAGACATTTGGATATACAAACACATGGAGCTTCTTACTTCAGCCCACAGCACAAGGCTCACACCCTCAGAGGACAGACAAGCTGGGGCCAGTTTAGAATCTGTTTCTGGACGGGCCAAAGGTCTACTTGGCTGAGTCACTTGAGTTTAGACAGAGGAATTAGTTACTGGGGGGCAGGAGTTGAGCTGAATCCAAAACAAAGGTTTTTCAAACATTTGACACTCAACTATCTTATTGAGAGAGGAGACTTGAGTAGGGGAATTGATTCTACAACAAACTAGAAATTCTAGAGACAGAGAGGAGAACATTACGATGAGATATCGTAATGAGAGTTATAATGTTTGGAGAGGGTGTTCTTGTTGAAAATGCCAAGAATGCATTTTGAGTTGAAGTGTGTGGGAAAGTAGAAGAAAGTAGAAGCTGAGTTTAACTCAGTGTGGGGGGGGAAGCATGAGTGTGTTATGAGTTTGGTTAGGTGTGTGTTGTCCAAGTATTGGGAAGTGAGAGGATGCTTACATTTTCCTGGAACACGAAAACACTGAGCAGAGCTGTGGCCTGTTCGGCAGTCAGGTCATTGAAGAGGCCATTGAATATCATTTCAGTCAGCAGCAGCTCGTCCGCACTGGAGGAAAAACATCAGATCAATACAGACACTGCTCTCAGATCAGTCTCAGTATCCAGAGGGTCCTCAGATGTAACGATAGACTCAACTCACGATTCGAATATTGTATTTTGCACTTCAAACTAAACCCCTCAAAAAGTTCGGAAACGTTATTTTGGTTGATTATTCCTCCTCTTTAATAATACCAATTGGTATTGTATTTTATATCATTGGAAAGCCTGATTAGTCACCTTTACAACGAGGTACAACTTGTAAGGATCATGCATTCGTGGAATGAGCAACACAACTAAACGTGTGGGTAGTGGCCCAAAAATATTTGCCAAAATCCCTTATATTCTTCTGTTGGTAAAAACAAAATCTATTATTGGACAAGGAGTTCACATATTTTCAAGCATAACTGTGAAGAGGTTATAGCTAGCTATCTATGATTTATAAAAAATAATTAACAGCAAGCTATAGCCAAAACTAGGACCGGTGGAGGTGGGCAAGTGAGCTAGTCACATTGAACAGACTACCAAAACAGCAAAATAAAGTGTCTTAACGACAGAAAAAGTAATAGATGTCAGAAATACATTACCTGGCGATTCAATAAGGTAGTTGTATAAGTCACGATATAGTCGTTCGTCCACTTTGATGGAGGCAGACTTAAAGGACACTCATCTACCTCTAGTTCGTAATTTTTTTTCTACATAACGACGCTGATCACTTGTCGCCCGATCGATAACAACATTACATCATTGTATGCCTGATTGGCCATCGGATCTGGGCTCCTAATAGCTAAAAAAGCAATACTGTTTTCTTATTTTATGCTATTAAATTGGCAAAGACCTCGAATTTGAATTGACCGCCTGTCAAGCTAAAGAATGTTTTCACCTAAAAGGAGCGGGGGCATGATGCGAGGGCAAAATACCCGGATGCGTTTCTCTGATAGGGTATAACTTTGAAGGAGCGCAATCAATTTTTCATCTCACTGATTTGAATCGTAACATACTTGTATCGATAATTAACTGTCTCGTGATGCATTGTTACATCCCTACTAAAATGTCTTCGGTCAGAGACGAGGTGTGGTGGCACTGTTGTTTCAGGGGCTGTCCCTACCTGCTGATTTCACAAGCCACTCGGCCCTTCATCTCGATGACATCAGAGGCTGTGGCGAAGCCGAGGCGCCTCAGGACGCGCTTCCTGCACTTGAGCTCGTCCATCTGCAGCACAGTGCGAGCCTTCTTCAGCTCCCGCTTGGCAGCCTTGATGTCCGCCGCAATCTAAGAGACACGCACAGAGGATAAGATGACCGGGCACGCAGAGAAACCTTACTAGGGATGCATCGATGTGAAAATTCAGGGCCAATACAGATTATTCAACACAATGGGCCGATACCGATTATTTGTTATTTATTACCCCATTTGTACCATGGCATAAAATAAATGCAATGCTTACTACAATATGGAACAACTTACATTATTTATTTCTATAAAAAATTTAATGACTCAAACAATGATGCAGTATATGACTATAGCTTTAAGGGCTCAGGGAATTATGAGGCATAAAGTGAAATGAGGAAGCGGGGGGGGGGGGGGGGGGGGGTAGAATAATGGCAAAAAGACACATGATGACTAAAGAACCATGTTTATAAAGTTTAATACTGTTCACTAGAGTCAAGAAGTTCAATAGTCAACCAGAGATGAGATGAGGATCAGTATTGTGTAGCTGACATTGCAAAACATAGGGCAATCCAATCAGTGTGAAAGACCCAGCTGAGACAGGGAGAGAGGGGCTGGGTTAACAGCCTTGCTCTGTCGAGATGCCCATTTTCATCTGTGCTACACACACTGCAACTAACTGTCCCGGCTTAAGACCATTATCCACTTTAGGGCTCACTCAAGTCCATTATAACATGCTGCAGGCCAGTTTGAAAAGAAGGGCGTACTGATGGCACATCAGCTAACTCTCAGGCCACCCAGCATTAGTTAGCTAGCTAGCGATGGGTTAGTGATAGCCCATTTCACATTTTAGGTCGTAACTTGTAGAGCTTTATGGGTCAGAAGACGTACAGTAGCAGGTACACAGATTATCAGATACTAAGATCTAGTACACTGTGTAAACTTGAGTCAGTGAACCAGTACTAGAATAGACAGCGTGGTCTTCGTAGGGAAAGTACTAGGTTGTGTGGCTATGGTTGAAAGCTTCATTGAAGGTCAATCCCATATGGCTGGAGGGTGGCGGTTGACCTCCAGTTGGGATTGGAGATGGTTTTAGAACAGGTGTAAAGCTCTTGTCACGGCCAATCAAAGAGAGTGTAATCTGGTTTGGAGGGATTTCTCAGACCCGTGCTGACCCATGCGAAACATCTCCTCCTCTCTGAGGCAGAGCCCTGGTAACAGCCCTGATTACATGCCATAGGATCCCCTGCCTGTCTGTACCCTCTCACCAGCAGTGACAGGTGGAATAGCTCCACACTGACAGGACACAGAAGAGGGGGAATCTTTTACACACACACACACACACCAAGAAAAGGGTCACAGACTCTTAAAGAGAGGGGACGTAATAGTGAAACAATGTTTTTTTTTTTAAATGTCATCTCCCTCTTTTCCAGCCGTTTCATCACCTCCTCTGCAATCAATTTCAGTTCTGAAAGTTCTGCCAGACTTGGGTGAAAGCAATATCTTATTTCAATCTGATATTGCAATTGCAGCCTCATCCTGTGTTTGTTTTAGTCAATGCGTTGCCATTTCAATCTCGGACAGGAAGAGCGTTCACATTTTCTATCAAACAATGGCTTTGATTTCCATCAATATGGCCGAAAAACTAAGCAAACACATTACTAGTAAGGTGAACTAACAAACCACTACAGACCAATAAGAAGTGCCAGACCAAGTGGCTGTCATGGGGTAGACCTGTAAGATAACTTCATTCCCCAGTACACTATAGCAGCCTTACAGGACATGAGCCAATCAAAGAGACCCCAGTAAGCCCCCCACCCATCCTCACCAGGGCTTTCCTCTCACAGAGTGTGTAGACCGCTTCCAGGCTGGGATCACTGTGCATGGGGTGGGAGTACATCCGGTGTTCAAAGGCCTCCACCTTCTGAACGACCTTCTTCAGGCCCGGGTCTGTGATGCCCATGTCGTCGATGGGGTCCAGCAGGGGCACGCCATCTGGGAAACGCTTCTCGACCTCCTGTGTGTGTGTGTGTGTGTGTGTGTGTGTGGGGGGGGGGGGGCACCATAAATAGACAAAAGGTCTGCTTAACATATTGAACATCTCACACACACTTTTCATGTCCCCTGCATCCTTTGTGTCCCCATTTGCACCACGTTTGAAATAAACCAAATTCTCCACAGTGTTTGCCTGTGTTCTTACCTGTATGGATTTGAGCATGCTCTGTCTGTTGTCATACGGCCGTATGTCTTTGGGGATGTAAAGACGGACTGAACTGATGGAGGTGAGGAGGTGGAGCATAACAGGAACCACCTGATCGGGAAGATTGGAAAAAATCTATCATTCACTACACCAAGCCACCAACACCATCATTGGCAGGGAGAGATGCTTAAGAAAACCTACAAAACAGGGTGTTAAATCCACATACCTCAGAATATAGAAATGATTGCCACACATTAGAAGGGCTCTTAGTCTTGGCACAGTCTAAACACAACCCAATTCAACTAATCCACGTTTTCATTTCACTCCAATCCCCTGTACTCCCAGACAGTTAATACTGGCGAAGCTGTTGGACGTTAGCCCACACAGCCCTGGCCTGTGCACACTGCCTGCCAGACAGCAGAGGCAGCTGGGAGGAGGCGATGGATTCATCTAAATGCGTTTACCAGAAACCAGCCCAAAGAGTAGCAGAGAACGTTTCAGAAAGAGTTTAAGGCTCCTCAGAGATATGGAGGGATAATACAAGAGGCAGCTAAAATCATCTAAACTCAAGAGCTCTAGAGTTCAGGACTGGCTGACAGCACTAAATAACGTTGACTCTGGGACTCTGAAGGGACTGCGCAAAATGGAGGAGAAAGTCTACACAGCAGCAGCAGTTTAATGTACAGTGTTTGGTGGACAGATGATACCCATAGAGTGTGTGTCAAGGAATGCACAACGAATGGGAAACACTGTTGCTCCATTATGAATCATAATGATTGATGGAATGCAGCAGCAACAGCTAATGAATTCAGCTACAAACAGTTGAGTGTGAACCTGAACTGGAAGACATCTCTCGAGCTGGAATGACACTTATGAGGCTTAGAGACCCAAGAAGACGATTACAACATTTCATGGCGCCACGTGTCATTGTAAACAAGAGAGTATCTCTAATGTCCTAAATAATGGCAGAATATTGCCATATGCATATATTCTTTGGAGAAAAAAAGTTTCTGAAACCCTAGTTTCAGAGATGTTGCTCTCTATTTCAGTTTGAGGGAAGCTCTAGGACAGGACACAAAACAGCAGCAGTCTGACCCGGTAACTACATGGCTGTGTGATTTCCTCCACTCTCAAGGACAGTAGTCTACCCACATCGGCTGTGTCTGTGGTCTACAACAAACCACATTAATGTTGGCTTCTACCCTTGAACAGACTACCAGACCAGGCGAATCCAGTCTCGAGTCCTAGCATCTACACACCTGCATCTCTCCCTTCTCCCCAGGGGCTGCAGGCTTCGCTGCCTCTGTGGCTGCGTTCTTCACACTCTCCTTACTGCAGTGGACCAGTACCTCCACCACGTACAGGGGCTCCTGATCACCTGGAACAGCCTAGGGAGGAGAGAAACACACACTCCACATGACTACAATGCTATCAAAGCATCTAAGCCAGGAGGACAACAGACTAAAGAATGTGACATTACAGTAGTGTGACAACGCAAGAACAGTCTCAGGTCTACAAATTCAAAAATATAAAAGAATACCTTCACATTTGCCTTCTTAGAGAAATTAACCACCACACCCCATCCATAGTCAGCATCTTCATTTTTGACCTGTAAAAAAAGTAATGTTTGGATACTCAGAAACAAGATAATTTCCTTCCATGGTATGAAAGAGATGTCAGTATGTGGTTGCCTCATTGAATCCCACACACAGAATAATTGGAGTGCGTGGTGCAGCCAGGCAAAAGTATGACTGGTATTTGGTCCTAACCTTGACCAGTCTCCCAGGCTGGAGGAAGGGCAGGCAGTATTTGGGTTTGTGGATGAATTCTTCTATCTCCTTGGCCAGCTTGGCTAGCTGCTGGCGGATCTTGTAATAGGTCACAACGCTCTCCTCGTTGGGGATCTCGATGGCATTATACATCCCCTCCAACTTGGTCATCTCTGTGGAAAATCAGTCACATTCAACACATTCTCCACAGCAAAACACACGGTATGGAAGCAACAGTTAACACTTGAGGATATACACATGGTCTTCATATGGTCCAATGATACACCCACTACCACACAAGCATTCAACAGAACAGTCTACCAAATCAGCCTGGAGTGGCGTGTTACTCTGCATTAAGTAAAAAAGATACTTTATGCAAAGTCTAGAGAGGGTTGGTGTGTGTGTGTGTGTGTGTGTGTGTGTGTGCATGTGTGCACTCACGCTCCACAACCCCAGGAACAGCTCTGTAGTGCTGGAACTGGTAGAAGGACTTCTCCAGCATGTACTCTGGGTTGATCTCCTCCACACGCAGCAGGTTCAACACCATGTTGTAGGTGAGGTGGAAGGCACTGTTCAGAGGGTCTGCAGTGCCCTGGGGGAGAGGAAAAAAGGGTCATACACATTCATTCATCAGACACACTATGTTAGACAGGCTGTGTCCTTTTACACACTTTATTAGGGACACCTGTACACCTGTCAACAATCCAAGCTGGTGGAGGTGATGTAATGGGGTGGGGAATGTTTTCTTGGCACACTTTGGGCCCGTTAATACCACAGCCTATGAGTATTGTGACTGACCATGTGCATCCCTTCATGGCCACAATGTACCCATCTTCTATTGGCATGACTTCCAGCATGATAATGCACCATGTCACAAAGCAAAAGTAATCTCAAACTGGTTTCATGAACATGACAATAAGTTCAGGTTTTTTCAGTGGCCTTCCCAGTCACCGGATCTGAATCCAATTGAACACCTTTGGGATGTGGTAGAACAAGAGAGTCACAGCTTGAAAGTGCACCCGAAAAATCTGATGCAATCATGTCATCATGGACCAGAAATTCAAAGGAATGTTTCCAACATCATCAATCAATACCATGAAGAATTGTGGCTGTTTTGAGAGCAAACAGACTATGAAACAAACGATGAAATCACATTAGTATTATCCAAGGACGGAGACCCCTCCGGTAAGCCGAGGGCAGTTTCATAGAATTCCTTTCGCAATCAAAACAGTTCTTTGGTTTCGTGGAGATTACCACAGTACTGTTAAGAGAAATGAGATCTACCCCCACAGACCAGCACTTTTCTGGGCCATTAATCTGTCATGCGTAGGACCAGGATAAGGCATGTTGTCATCCTGTAAAGTGGCTGTTGTGTAAGACTTAATGGACCCAGACTGAAGACCAACACCCCAGCAGACCAGAAACCTCACTTTTACCCTGGAGAAGACTTCTATTCCGCAACTCTTTGTTTGTAGGGGGGTTTGAAGCCTGGAGCTAGTTAACCACAGGTCCAGAGAACTCCCTGATCATATCAAGAACCCATAAAGACTGCCTGAAGCTTAGCCATAAGTGTGTTTGATAATGACCTGAGGGGTCAAGATGGAGCTCAGTGACCTAGCGGAGACCCTTTAAAGAACTCTCTCAGGGTTGAGGACACAAAGGTCTTGACTGTAGTTGTGATTATAAATAGAGACCGCTGCTCTCCACCCCAGTGGCGCAATCACTCACATGACCGATCATTCTAAAAGCGTGGCGGATGGAGTCGTTTTAGCTAAACGCTGGGAAGCGTCTGGCGCAGGGTGACATCAGCACAGTGCGCGGGGGGGGGGGGAGTTAAGTAAATTAAGTAAATAGCCTCCAATAATTTCTGCAGCCAGGCCAGTCAATCACCCGTGTATCATGACTGAAGCAGTGTATCACCACACACACACACACACACACACACACACACACACACACAAACCTTCAGCAACTGCTTCCCAATAGTTGGACTCATCTTCTCATCCACCATGAAGATGACGATGCCCCTCTCGTCCATCCCTCTTCTGCCTGCACGGCCCGACATCTGGATGTACTCTCCAGACGTGATCTAACAGGGGAACACAACACGTTAATACTGAATAAACATAAACATCTGACTGACGTGTTGGGTTTGGTTCCAGGTAGAAGGAAAACCAAGTCAACTTAGTCATAAGAAGTAGAGGACGGATTCATACACAGAGTCAAAGACCATTGTTTCAAGCTTGAAGAGTCAGCAGAGGTTGTTGCTGAAGCTAGCTTGCTGACATTGTTTCATGCAGGTAACATTAGGTTAGGTACATTGTGTGATCTGTTGGTCTGTGTAGCTAAAATAAACAGGATTTTGCGGCTTTAAACCTATGTATGTCTATTCATTGATTCACTCGTATACCAAATCCATTTTAATTGAAAACTGTTGCTTCTCGTGTCAAATATTGATACAGTAGGTGATTAAAATGCGATTAATTAATTACGAAGCCTCTAATTCATTGGATTAATTGTTTTAATTGCGTCCCACCTCTAATTAAGATATTTGGTCTTGGGACTAGAAATCCACGAACGGTTAGTGCCATTGTCATGCGAATTTGATCAAATGCTCTGGCTCAGGCGGTGCTCTACTCATCTTACATTAATGGACTGTAGTGAAAGCTGGGGGGGGGGGGGTTATTAGACTATATGACTGCGTGGTGCTTCTGGTACCGTCAGCCCACTCCAGATGTTCCTCTTGGACAGCAGCTTTTCTTTCTCTCTCTACCAGAGCCAGAGGGGTAATGATATGGGCCTTTTATTCCCAACAGATTGATTCACGGCCCTCAGCTCACACAAACAATACGTGGCTGTTTATCAGGGCCTGGCTCTGCGGCCTTATAAAGGCATCACGGCGGCCATGGGGAACGGCGCGCAGAGCCGAGCGGGAACCGTGAGGCCGTAAACAAGGAGACGGAGAGAGAGCGTAGGCAATATGTCAACTATGACCCGGGGCACAGTTGTAAGGTTGCAGCATAGCAGGGATCACCAAGACAGAGATATACACATGTATTGAATTTACCTCATGATCCGACTACCTCAATCATCTCAGGGGCTGATGAAATGTTATGATGAAGAGAATGCGCTTATAATGCTGACATGTTATGGCACTGTTCATGCTGATGTGGCACAGGCAGAGAGCAGGGTTTAAACAGATGCAGAGGGAGGGAATATTCAACACTAATTGGACACAGGACTTGTGTGGGGCTTGGGGCACCTCCATCATTGACGTGCCACGTTTTTAAAAAGAAGTCAGCTAATGCACATAAAGATCTGAAACCAGGTTACGGTAATAATACATGTACTGTGCAGTTACTGTAGAAGAGAGGGTTATTACCCAGCGGAAGTCTTTGCCGTCAAATTTGCGTGCGCTGGTGAAGAGGACGGTGCGGGCAGGCATGTTGATCCCCATGGCAAAGGTCTCTGTGGCAAACAGGGCCTGAGGAGAGAGAGAAAACATGTCATATAGACGCCTGGCCTCACTCATACAGGAACAGTGACAGTGTTGGTCACGTTGTGATTGTGAAGGAGGTGAGTTCCAAGCCCCACCTTAAGCAGTCCCTCGCCGAAGAGGATCTCAATGGTCTCCTTCAGGATGGGGAGGAGTCCTCCGTGGTGGATACCAATACCCCTCTTCAGTAAGGGCAGAACATGCTCCACCTGGAAACACACACACACAAAAATGTATGAGTCATCCATTGAAGAAAAAGAAAAACAGCCTGTGCCCTTCTGTGGAGCCATGTTCTCACATGGTTATATCGCAATCAGAACCCCCGGTCAGACCCAGCTCTCGCAGCCTTCTTCTCCTGACATCTCCATCACCCATGACCACCACAGAGCCTAGCTAATAAACAACACCACCGAAACAAAGACGTAGGGGACAAATCCAAACCAGCCTGAACTGCATAAACGGGCAGAGAGAAATCAAAACGCTGTGTGTGTGTGTGTGTAATCAAAGCCACCAGCCTGAGCCACGGAGGGTGGAAACTTTTACAGGCCCTCTTAAAAACAGAAACTCAGAAATATCTCCACCATGTCAGCGAGGCATTACAGAACAAGTTCGCACAGTCATGCTGTGCTTTGCTGTGGCTTGTGTGGTGGGGCTATATATCCACTTATGACCAGGACATCAAGAAGACTAGCTTTCACAGACTTATTTATTAGTGTGTGAGGGAATACTACGGGAGTATACTACACATTACCGTTTGTTTGTTTTTTTCAGATGAGGAGAAGAAGCTTGTGGAGGAAGTGTTTTTTTGAGCCTCTGTTGACATTGTGTGGCTTCGTGTATGAAATGGTAACACTTCTTGGCGCTTTTAAAGCCTAGCGTGATGAGAGCTCAGTTCATAAAAGGGCACATTAGGAAATGGGGAGTTTTTTTTATGACCGCTAACAAGGCGCCAGAAGAGGGCTGATTCAAGTGAGAACAGTATGTAGGCTATGTAAGCAAACAAGACACTCCATGTGACCAGTGAGTGTGGTGGGTACACCCACGGGTCTCTTCATACTCAACTAGCCAGAGAATTAGACACCTAACTCACCTGAGGAAGCTTCTTGTCTTCATCTGACAGGCAGTCAATGGCATTGTTAAAAACTTCCTCCACAAGCTTCTTCTCCTCCTCTGAAAAAAACAAACAAACAAACGGTAATTGACATGAAGGGTTAACTGACTCGGACTATACATCCAGACATCAACAGTGTAGCCAGTGCCCCCCTACACACACACACACACACACACACACACACACACACACACACACACACACACACACACACACACACACACACACACATCCCCGAAAGGGTGGAAGTGAGGCCAACTGGAACCCTCAGCCATTTTCATATTCAAATACATGCAATTGTACTTGCACACTGTGGGTGTATCTGTCTCCCGACAGGACCCAACAGATAAGTGGCCATAGTGAGACTGCCACGGTCCACTGTAAAGTCCCACAGTCCCAGTAAAAAAAACACCCTGACAGAACCAGCAGACACACCACAGCTGTCACACTGCCTTACATTAGCACTTTGGCCTAGGACCTATACTTACTCTCTAAAAACACTGACTGACACACACGCAGACACACGTCTCTAGTCATTTCATAAACATAGAATACTGCTAATGTTCTGTCTCCGAGGCCCCAACAGACACATGTACTTGAGCTAATGGGTTTTAAGACTACATGTTCTCACCACAGTGAGTGCATATGACCAAATACAGTATCTGCTGCAACATACAGAAGTGAGCCTGTGCAGCCCAACTACCACCAGAGATAGTCAGTTGACTAGAAAGCACATAAGGTGCTCTGCCTCAACCTAATGTGTGTGACCTATTTTATAGAGACACCTACCACCTGTGTCTATGTAACAGAGAGCTGACATGTGCCTATATGTTACAGAGTCAGTCTGAGGCTGCATAGTTCAGGGCAGGCAGGCTGACTGTTCCATAAACAATGAGCCCAGAAACAATGTGACATAAGGAAATAGACCCCAGCCAGAACAGTTCAAGAGAGAGAGAGAGAGAGAGAGAACCTGGCTCTCCCTTCATATAGTCTTCCGCAGCCCTATTGTGACTAGGGATGCTCCGATCTGGATTTTTGGGGCCGATACCGATCACCGATATTTTTCCTCAAGATCAACCGATACCGATACCGATTTTTTTAAAAATACATAACTGTAGGCCTACTGACTGGATAGCCTACATATTTTTTGCTTTTTAGACAAAAGTTTTGATCCATTAGGCACCAAGCAAACGCAGACCCATTTTTATGGCATAGTAAAAGTCTGGCCTATCACCCAGTTAGGGCCTGAAGCCCAAGTCAGTGATATGGCTGTATAAAAGACATCATAAACGTGGCCTTCATGGTTTACATACTGTTACATCCTCCTATGTTTTCTGTTCAGTTATCTGTCTTCCCCAGGGAAAAAAAAAAAAAAAAAAAAAAAGAAAGATCGGTTTTTGCGATCGGCCATTTTTGCCGATCACCGATCGAGTCATTTGGAGTGAAATCGGCCGATTTAAATCGGTGGCCGATAAATCGGAGCATCCCTAATTGTGACCCTCCTACCTGTGGCATAAACGACTGTACAGCTGAACATGGGGCCAGCAACAGTTTCTAAAAATACTGAAATGAAACCAGGTCTAATCCCACAGCAAACTTCACAGATCATTTTTGCCTCTCCATATACTGACAGATATCTCAGAAGTTCTCTCAAAGATTACTTTGTATCGGGCCGATCCCATGCCCATCCCATTTACCGATCCCATGCCATTACGTAAGTCATAAAAACGTCCCAAACATGAGTGTCATTACTTCACACTTGAGACACACACCAGTAAAACAGCTTGTTACAAACATTTGTAAGGCAAGTATTTTGATGGATGGCAGTAGCATTTCACATTCAAATAACAAGCCTTTAAAAGGATCGTACTTGGTATTGGCCGATTCAGTACTCAGAAAGGTTTTCAGCAATGACATATTTTTCTGCATGTATTCCATGCTTGTTGATAAAAGACAGGATCTGCGATCAATACAACATTTCTTCCCTTGGGGACTAATCCATCAATGCATCTTTTCACTTTAAGAGGAGCATATATCTAGAAACAGCTGATAATGCACAATGGCCATATTCATCTCTGATGGAGGAGACCGTTCACATTGTCCCCCAGACTGGCTGGCATTTGTTGCACTCCAAGCTAATTCACTTACTTGAATCACACACAGCGTGAAGTTTCGCCAGAAATGCAGGGCTGAGGGCTCTGTGATTCACAGTTAACCAATTCACTATGCAGGCCAGATTTACCCTGCTCATGGTCACAACTGAACCACATCAGGTAACGCAGCCTACCAGAGACGTTTCTCAACACAACAGCGAGAGGTTCTTTGTATCCAGTATGAAACTGTATCTAGTATGAAATGAAATTCAAATCAGTGAATGTTAGTTTCCTCACACAGTCGGCTGGAGAGACGGAACAAATTAATTTATACACTTAATATTAAACATTGCATAACTTCTGACTGATGGTAATAATAAAAAGCTCAAAGGGAGTACCTGTGTTAAAGTCCAGCTTTGACACCTGCAGGGCGTAGGCCTCACACTCCTTCTTACTGAAGCTGAAGATGATGACGGGTTGGAAGTTTCTTTCCATAATCATCTTTACTATCTTAAAGACATTAGATGGCCCTGAGGGAGAGACGCACACCACATTCAATATGCTTTAAATCAGATGACTTTCACACAACACTGAATCACTCATTGAAATGATGGTCTCATGAAATGAAAAACCATGGTGCATCTCACACACACATACCTTTTGTTCCACCTCTACGTCCTCTGGGGTCCCACTTGCCCCCTCCACTGCTGGCCCCAGAGTCACCTGCATCCCTCAGCACCTGCATGGCTGTGTTGAAGTTGTCCTCTCTGAATTCTCCCTGGGGGAAGACCACATCACAAGACACGCATTAACATTCAATTATTAATTCCCCAGGGTCAAAGACGATTTTTTACATTTGGACCACTAACATTTTTTCCCCATTCAAATAAACTCGAATTAACAGACATAACTAATGGCGGCTCTTAATAATACAATATACACAATACACAGGTAGGGATGAAAATTGCTAAGATCTGATACAGCTTCTATTATCGATTCTGCTTATCGGTTCGATTCTTTATTGATTCCCTAATCGATTTCTGATCAATAAATAAATGCGTTCGTAAATATGCTCTGGTTTCAATATCATAGTACTCTGAAATCAGTTAAGTTACGAACAGCCAGTTAAGTCTTACAAACTAACTGTAATCATGGCGGACACCAACGATAATACTACCATCATACAAGATCCTTACATCCCACCATATGTTTCAAAGGATACAACGTTCTTATGTACTGGAGACGGGACAGGTGCGTGAGACTGCTATATACATCTGCCCTATATCATACCTCTGTTTTATATGTATTTATCAGCATATTTTTCGCTAAAAAACAGAGGTATGATATATGGCAGATATATTATATGGCATATGGCAGTCTCACCTGCTTGTCTCGTTCCAGTTCTGCATCTAGTTGAATGTGTGATTCAAGACCCGGGTGGTAGCCATGTGTGAAAGGAAGCAAGGGATTCCATGCAATTTACATGGAACTATGTGTGAAAAGGGCTTCTGTGTGTGTGACTTACATTCTCGTCCACCACAAGGTGGAGTCCATCGCCACCTGCTGGGAAGATGTAGTGCTGCAGGGGGGTGGGCCGGTAGTCTGTGTACACCACGTGGCACGGCTGCATAGAGACGAGATGTCAATATTAGAAGCATGCAATCCTGTACTTGTAATATGTATTGTATTAGATCTTATCTTTCAACCAATGCATGTAGGTATTAAAGGGTTCCAACTTAAACCCACCTGCTTATGGAGGTGGCAGATCCACTCTGCAAACTGCTTGGCGTTGGGGATGGTGGCAGACAGGAACACATAGTGCACATTGTCAGGAAGCAGGATGATAGTCTCCTCCCAGACCACACCACGCTCTGCAGAGAGAAAGCATTTAGCATTGGCATTTAGATTTCAGGAACAGGACCAGTGACAATGTTGCCAAATTGTGATGAAACCAATTAGGTATTAGGGTAGAGGAGGCATTGACATTAAGGACAGTGTTGTTGGTAAAGTGCTATGCTGTTAACTTGTTGAACGATATTGCCTTGCCAAAACAACACTGAGTAGTGTTTTGTTGTGATCCCACACACCTGCATCTCTCATGTAGTGGATCTCGTCGAAGATAACCCAGGCCATCTCCCTCATCACCTCAGAGCCTCTGTACAACATGCTCCTCAAGATCTGAAACAAGATTCAATGAAGTCTAATTAATATTCCAGAACATATGAATAAACCCTCCAAAACCATATAAATAACAGAGAAATAAACCCTCCATTAGCAGCAACATACTAGATAATGTCACTGTCGTACCTCAGTGGTCATGACTAGGCAGGAGGCTGTGGGGTTGATGGTGACATCACCGGTCATCAGACCGACATCCTGGAACTCCTCATACATCTCCCTGTACTTCTGGTTACTCAGAGCTTTGATGGGGCTGGTGAAGATCACTCTCTGCTTCTCCCTTAGGGCTAGAGCAATGGCATACCTGTAAGACAGGATAGAGAGAGGCAGAAAAGGGAAGTAAGAGGCATTGTGTTTCTCTTTCAGTGTTTCACTCAAGAAAACATTGCAAAATTCCCCAGTATGGTCGAGTGATCTAGCACCATGGCCTACAGTGCACACATGGGGCGGCTGTGGCTCAGGAGGTAGAGCCAGCGTCTAATGACTGCAAGTTTGGCGGTTCGTGCAGAGACCCTCGGCGAGTCAAACTTACTCTGCACACACAGTCTTTCCAGCTGAGGTGTGGGCAGACACAAGCACAGACTGGTTGTTTTCGATACACAGAAGGGCCTCACGTTGGAAGGGGTCCAGAACGAAAGGGTACTCCTACAGGAAAAATACCAGGAGGATTTTACAACACTACACATAGGTGGGGGCTTCAATTGAAAAGGCAGTAGTCATTCAAGGGCATATTTTTCAGACTGTTATTTTTTGTCTCATAATTAGACAGAAGTACCTTTGCTGCCTTTCCCACTCGAGGCTTTAGCTGTACATACTCCTCGTCGGCTGGCAGGGCCACCTGTTTAAGTAAGAAAAGCACATTTTCACAAAGTGGACATAAATGGTAGCCTAATACTTCACGTGCCAAAACATTATGTGTGAGCGCTCACCTCATGAGTGCATCCTTCCACTGTCTCAACTGGCACCACCTTCACTTTGGGCATTAGGTCTGCGAGACTGAAAGGACATTCAAAATGAGTCCCCAACATCACACATTGTATACTTGATGAGTTACATCTGAAATCTGAAGTGTTGTTCAAAGTCATGTGGTCTTACTTTGTCTCCTCTGTGGAGACTGTCACAATCTTGGGCTTCTTCCCAAACACAACTTCATCTGTGCCATCGTTGTCTGCTTCCCTCTTGGTCTTGGTAACAGCGCGAGCGTCATCCTCTCCTTTGCCATTTTTACTGGCTGCCTTCTTAACACTGGAGAGAGGGGGGGGGGCAGTAATTAGTCGTATGTGGCTAACTAACACATGTATAACATTTTATTTGTTTAAACAGGGATACAGTGCAACAACTCGAAGTACATTTACAAGAGGAATACATCTGCAAAAAATATATTAGTATGAATGGGTAAAATGAGTAGCATGTGGGATAGCTGACCGCCAATCATTCTACGTGTGTAGCTACGAGTCCAACATACTATGTCAACAGCTAGCCTAGCCAAGCTAGCTAGCCAAGTATCTATCTGGCTGCTACAGGTCTCTTATGGCTATAACGTGGACAGGAGCTAGCCTAGCATAGCATTGCCTAGCCACTGCATGATGCGGTCTGTGCATGCTGCTCTCTCTGCCTGTTATTACTTAGGTGAACTATAGAAACCCCGTCACCGACAGAAACATGACAGCATACATACCCTGTTTCAGGTGCCGTGGGGGCAACTTTGGTCTTAGTAGAAGGAGTTTGTTCCTCATCAAACACGCTGAACAAATCGTCTCCAAAAGCGTCCGCCATCTTTGTGTCAGGACACAACTCCCACAATGCAATATTTACCACATAGACTACTACTACGGCAACAACGAAGGACCAATTCACAGGAAAGCGAAATATTTCGTGCTGTTTTATCACTCAGCCAACTAGCCACGCAGCGATCCAGCTCCTGGCGATGTGCTTAGACTCGAGTGTTGTCAGTCTTTTATACTACTGCTACTCTAGGGATAGCTAAGCTCCGTTACAACGTGTGTGTAATAAAAGTCACAGTCATTGAAACTTGTGTTGATTTTGGTGCCTGTCAGGCAGGTTACAACTTAAGCGTGCTAGCTACTCGGGTTAGCCATCATCTGTTTAGCTGGCTGGCATAGACACACTTTTGAGTGACATTGGAGTAAGTTAGCTATCAGTTGGCAGATGTTTTGCGACACCGATGGGTGGAAAGAAGAAGAAATCAGCAGCTGTACCTCCTGGACCCCCAGCAGCTGCAGTGGGCGATGGACCAGCGTGTGGACCCGGCGTGGCTGAGCCCTCCACTGGGAAGAAAGCACAGAAGCCCATTCCTGCCAAAGCTACCGCGAAAGAAAACAAACCAAAAGGTAATGTCATCTCTCTCAAATTGTACACGTTTTAGAACACCCCTTACACCCCTATCTATCTACCCTCCCTCCACCCCCACCCAGAGAGCTTTGGACTGTCTGGATATGAACACTTGAACACTTGATCTCTGCACTTTATATTTATATTAATTATGACTCTTGCACTGATGTTGGTTTGCACTGTCTTGTCCTGTCTTGCACATGTCCTGCTGTAAACCGTGCTCCACTGTCCCAAACCAAATTCCTAACATGTTTACATGTCATGGCAATAAAGTCTTCTGATTCTGATTCTTCTTCTGAAAATGTTTCAGTAGTTGTTATAGCTTGAGATTCACTGATCTCATATCTTGTAACAGTAACCAAACCTGTCATATCTGTTTGATGCTGAGACCCCCTCCTTGTTTTTTGACAGGTCCAAAGACCTACAGCCTCACAAACACAGCCCAGGTTGACACAGGAGGAGTCTCTGACAAGTCTATTCTCAAAGTGAGTGTCCATCCAGATGCAACTGAATCTTTCTGACATCTGCAGCCGTATTAGTTTATAAATGGCCGTTGACATGTTTCTGTTGTTTCAGGTTGTAATTCAAGCAGATCTGGAGAAGAAAATCATCAAGCTGATCAATGATTTCAGGCTAGAAAATGGAGACAAAGGACCAATATCATTAAGGCTTACTAACAGGAAACTGCTGGTAAAGAATATGAGTTTGTACTGATTGAAGGATATAGTGTCTTGTAGGACTTTGATATCTGTCACATTTCCTTAAGTCATTTGTTTAGAGGCACACTGTCATGGGTAACACATGTAAATTGTGTTTTACAGGATCTTTACACAGCTCTGCAAAAATTCAACTTTAAGACTGAGCACATTGAGGAAGCCATGAAAAGCAGTGTGCTGTATGGAGGAGACCTGCACTCTGCGCTTGATTGGCTGTGCCTTAACCTTAGAGATGGTAAACAAATATTTTTAAAAAGGCATTCGCAGTGTCTTGATCAGAGGTCCTGCATACTGATTTACATTTAGGCCTAATGTTATTGCGTTTTCACCTCTGATCACAACCTAATTTATCATTGATCCCAATGGCTGATTAATTTCTCTCTCTCTCTCTCTCTCTCTCTCTCTCTCGCTCTCTCTCTCTCTCTCTCTCTCTCTCTCTCTCTCTCTCTCTCTCTCTCTCTCTCTCTCTCTCTCTCGCTCTCTCTCTCCTTTCCATTTACCTCTCCACCTCTCTTTTTGACAGAGGAACTACCAGCGGGCTTCAGCCAGAGGATGCAGGAGGAGAACCACAAGACCAAACCTAAGTTCCAGCCTCCCACTCAAAGCCAAGCACCACTACGTGAGGCTCCCATAGAGTCCAAGAAGGAGGCAGCTAAGGTGGGGGGGGGTCGGAATCTTTACTTCACAGTGAGTCAGTGTTGGCTGTGAACTCATCAGTGATCTCCATGTTATCTCTGTGTGGACAGGCTCCTGTAAAAGATGATGGTGCCAGTATGAAGGAGTGGATCCTGAGATACGCTGAGCAGTCCAGTGAGGAGAGCAGTGGGGAGGAGCTAGAGGAGAGTGGAAAGAAGGCCCGGAACCCTGAACTGGATGAGAAGTTTGATCCAGTAAGCTAAGCTCAGTAATGATATCACACTGATGAATAATGTATATTATTATTATTATTATTATTATTATTATTATTATTATTATTATTATTATTATTATTATTAATTTTTTTAATTTAATCATTTTTTAATCAATTTTGTTAAGATGTATATCATCTGAACAGGTAGATGTTCTTCCTGCTAGGCTCTAGGCCTGCCGCACCTCCACCTCCGGTGCCTACTGGTTAGCTGTAGAGTCATCAGCTGGGGACCACCGCTCACAGATGTTTCGCCCCTTAACCCAGAACATCTCCTGGTGGCGAGGCAGTGAACAGGGACGTCTCCCTGACACTCCCTGCAGCTAACCTTCTTCAAGAGTTGCTTGCTCCCCATGCCTTGTCAGCCAAAGCCAAAAGCTTGCCTTCTCTGCATTGTTACCCCATAGCCCTAGGTCCTTTAGCAGACGCTGTTGAGGCCGATGACACTGTGGTTTTTGACCCGGCCTTGGATCCCATTTGTCTGACCTGCCCTTTCCTGGGCAGTGCAAGGTTTCTTACGGCTACCGCCACCACACTTCTTCTTTCCCATATGGATGCGAAATCCCCTGAGTGTTGTTGTTTTTTCCCATCCACACCTGCACTTCCGAAGAGTCCTCGTCTCATTTGTCATTGTCCTTGCGTTCGTTGATGAATGAATTCTCCAGATGACATTCTGACCATATTATCGCCTGGTTTACTCTTGGTTATCTGTAACAACTGAGGTTTGTTTGGGTGGTATTGTCATTCTGGTTTATGGTGGCTGTGTTATTCACTTGTGTTGTTGTGTTGTGTAGAACGACAGGTATCTCGTGCTCACGGCTCAGCTGTACGATGCCAAGGACATGGCAGCTGTTGCCAAGGCCAAGAGGGACAAAGCAGCGCAAAGGATGGCACAGGACAGAATCAGAATCATCAATCAAGGTCTGTCTGGGTGCTCCATCGCCAATGTCAAAGACAAATGTGTTGTTTTTATTTTCATGTCAAATGATGTTGATGGTGATATTTCTGTTCATGTTGCAGAGATGAAGCCTCTAGAATCTCATCCTATGTTCAACTCAGCGATCAAAGTTGTAGACACACCCAAAGAGGAAACCACCAAGAAACCACCCCCTCTGACTGTGGTGAAGGAGGACCTCAACTTCAGCCTATTTGAACAAGCCGCAAAACCCCCTGCAGAAAAGCCCCCTGCAGAGAAAAGTACAAAACATACATGTGTTAAGTTCTGTCAACTTGGTATGGGTGTGAAACCATGGTTGTCTGTTAATCCATGTGACATCTAATCTCTGCATGTCTGTTTCTCCTCAGTAGTGAAAAAGAACGAGCCCAAAGACATCAGGGACTTTGACTATACAGCACGCAGCTGGACTGGCAAGTCACCCAAGCAGTTTCTCATTGACTGGGTCAGGAAGAACCTCCCTAAAAGTCCTGCACCCTCCTTTCAGAAAGTTCCTGCAGGGAGATATTGGAAGTGCAGGTGTGTGGTTCAATCCGTTGATATTTAATTGTTGGCATAGTCAGAGTCTGCATCTGGTACATTTGGACAGATATAGTCGTCCAGAGTTAGAGTTCAGTTAATAGATAGTGTCTGACTATGTAAAGTTTTGTTTTTGAACTGACACTATTCCCCCCAGGGTTCGCGTCCAGAGGCTGGATGATGTTTTGGAGGTGTGTCCCACCATCCTCACTGAGGACGGCATGCAGGCTCAACACCTAGGAGCTACACTGGCCCTCTACAACCTGGTTAAAGGACAGGTGGGTTCACACTGTATACAACCATTCGTGTTAAAGCACAGGTGTTTGTCATGTATGGCTCATGTCG